>NC_087188.1:14526234-14578734 GCF_035594125.1 Scylla paramamosain
GCGAGCAGTTGCGGCGGGCGTGGCGGTGGGCGTGCCCGGGGAAGCTCGGGGACACGGAGTACGGCCTGGCGTCGGGCGAGAGGCTGTCTGAGTAACGCGTGTCGTAGCGGCACGATCGGAGCTCCGGCATCATAGTGCCGCGCCCTGCCGCCCCGCCACCTGCTGCGCGGCGCCCTGCCTCCCTGCCTGCTGCTGCTGCCTGTGCTGCTCTACACGTTGTCACTCGCGGCGCCCGCTACACCATCGCGGCGCAGCACTGTCACTCCGTGGCGCCAGGCGGCCCTGGCTCTGGGGCGTCACCGTCGCGGGGCTGGCGCGGGGCGCGGGGTCTGGCGGCGCAGTGTCACCATAGCGGGGCTGAGGTCACAGTCACTCGCGCGTCACTGGCGGTGGGTGCGTGGCGGCGTGCTTGGCGGCGCTGTATGTGCCCCGCAGGAAGGCGTGGCTGTCACTGGCGTCACATGGCGGGGGCGACCCAAGCAGCGAGCTGGCACCGCTGGCCTCACCTGCGTCAGGACCAACACTGAGGTCACCTGACACTGTCGCCCTCGTCCCGCCCTGCCCAGCCCGCCTCGCCCCGCCCCATTAGAGTGCCATCGCCCGGCACTTAGTGTTTGCCTGCAGGCAGAGTGCCTCGGCACCCGCGGCGGGGAACACGAGTCTCGATCATTCCAGGATTTGTGCTCAGAAATGCAGATGATCCAGCACAGTGGTGACGAGGCAAAGATTTGACTGTTGTAACAGTTGGCACCCGCAGTGCCAGGCCAATGGGAGGAGGAGGTGCCCGTGCCGCGCACCCACAAGCCAATGGGCGAGGGCGGCGCCGGGACGCGAAGGCCAGTGACATGAGCACACTTCTGGTGGGGGCGGGGCGAGCTGTCTTCAACTTGTGAAGAAAAAAAAGTCCTTTATAAATCACACCAGACCTGGAGGCCGACATGTATATATCTTAAAACACGACCATACCCTCCCTCCCTCCCTCCGCCGCGCCAGCCTCCTCCAGCAGTGTGGGAGGAAGAAAAGGAGGGGAGGGAGGGAGGTAACCTAACCCCCACCAGGACGGCGCCATGAGGCCCTGTGATTCGGTTATGCTCGACGGTTCGCGCCCCTAGAGACCCCCGTGGGCTGCTGGCAGACTCTGTGGTTGGCTGGTGAGCACGTCCCTCGTAAATCTTGCCGCGACAGGGTTCGTATCCCGCCATGGCCGCCAGTAACCGCGGGAACCCAGCGCAACGTGACCCACAGCCGCGCGGGGAGGGGAGTTAAAAGGGTAAAAAAGAGGCAGACACATTATGGTGTTTGGTTTCCTTATTGTGTAATGAACGCAGCAGGGGGATCGAGCTCCGGACCGCTGGTTGCAAGGTGGCACACTCACCTGGGGACTCGAATGTATGGGAGAGAGAGGGAGGGGGGAAGTCCTCTCTTACTGCCTCACCTGACAATCACAGAAACCACACAATTTTGGGGGATATCGTCACCTTGGGGGAAACCAGTCTGTCGTAGTCCATTAGAACCCAGTGTTGAGAGAGAGAGAGAGAGAGAGAGAGAGAGAGAGAGAGAGAGAGAGAGGCAAGGCAGTGTTTGCATAAAACGTTTTGATGGGGCAAGGTGGCTGAGTCGTGCCAGTGACCCTGATGTCCTTGAAACTCCCGAGGCTGCTGCTGGTCTGCTCTTTGCTTTGGGAGACTCATTCATCTCTCCGTACTGTGTTTATATACTTATAGAGACGTGTGTGTGTGTGTGTGTGTGTGTGTGTGTGTGTGTGTGTTAAACTAGAAATCTACAGGTTTGTCTTTTTTTTTATGACCTGAACGATGTGTGTGTGTGTGTGTGTGTGTGTGTTAACAGAAGTGACGCCACACCTCTCAAACTTACTCTCACCAGGAAATACATAAAATTCGCCGCGAGCCTTATCATAAATAAAAAAAAAAAAAAAAAAAAAAAACGAGACGCAGTTCAGTATGATCTCGACACGAACAAGACGCGTCCGCACCGTGAATGAATCCTAGCGGACTGGTGACCATCTCTCCGCTGATACGTGCACACAACCGCCAGTATGTCGCTCCAGCCTCCCCTGCCGCTCCTTGCCTTGCCCTGCCTGACTTGTGCTGTGTTGGTTGGTGCTGTGTTGTGAAGGAAGGGAACATTGTAATCAGCAAGAGGATTCGTTAGTTCTCATTCACCTGGTTGTATAATTGGAATTTCTCGTCGTGTTAGTGTAGCATTCCATCGTTCAGTGTTCATTTGTCCGGTATTGCGAATGGATTCTCTCATCGAAACAGCTGCGTCGTCGTATTGATCCAGAAACTGTGTGCGGATGTGTATTAGCGTGCGATTAAGTGGACAACAGTGGACAAAAGGAGAAAAAAAAAATGTCTACTCAAAAGTGCAGTGAATGTAATGAATATTGAGTGTACACCTATGCGTGAAAATAAATAAATAAATAAAAAGAAAAAGATCATTTATTTCTTCTCCGTCTTAGTGTTGTTGGTTCAGTAAAGGCAGTAATGAGCCCTCTTCCCAAACCACTCGCTCACAACACGGGATAAGACGCTTCACTCAGGCCAGGAATGTCGCAGGCAGTCACCCTTCGCCACAGATGAGATAGCGTTCCAAGAAGGCAGGTAATTTTTCCAATGAATAATCGCTTCAACTTTCTGAGATTCGGAGTCATTCCCTGCAAGAAAAGTGAGAGTAATTCTTTGAAGCCAGACACGTTTACCCCTTTACTTGCTCTCAGTCGTTTATATTCCTTGAAACCTATAGACGGTTATCCCTCACAGTAAAAATGATAGTAATTCTTTGAAGCCAGACAGTTTTTCCTCCCTTACTCTCTCAGCCGTTAAAATAAAGGAAGCTGCAAGAAGCGACCAGGCTTACACGTGGCAGTCCCTGTATGAAATATACCTACCTGTTTCCACCTATCATCCCCATCCATAAACCCGTCTAATCTTCTCTTAAAGCTCCCTAATGTCTTAGCACTAACAACATGATTACTGAGTCCGTTCCACTCATCTGTCACTCTGAGAACCAATTTCATCCTATCTCTTAAACCTAAATTTTTTCAAGCTTGAACCCGTTATTTCTTGTTCTATCCTGGTTGCTAATCCTAAGAATTTTGCTTACATCCCCCTTGTTATGACCCTTATACCACTTTATATCAGTTTATACTCCTTGATTTTATAGACAGCTATTCCTCTCAGTAAGAATGAATGTAATTTTTTGAAGCCAGACACGTTTTCACCTAACTCATTCCACATCAGTATCTCGCTCGACAAAAGTGGTTCTTAGGAGACGAACTATTTTGCTTCCTAACTCACTCTTCGCATAAGCATTGGCCCAAGAAGAGAGTGTTCTTTGGAGCCACCCAACTTTCCCTCATTTCACCGTAAACACAAGAATTCGAGGGCAGACCACTAGATAGAGCCTCAGTATTTCAAAACACTTCAGGATTATTTTCAAAGGCCACAGAGATGATTACTCGTGTTTTCTTAGCTATTTCTTTCATTAACGGTATAGAATTAATGTTAAACTATCACTGGAACCGTGAAAACTCCCTTCAAAACTTATTGGAGTGTGAAATGCATGGATAAGTGTTTAAAAGTGAGGTTCCTGAACTTTGTGGTTGCAGTGGACACCCTTGAATTTTTCACTGTAGAATCGATGTTAAACTATCACTGGAACCATGAAACCTCCCTTGAATTTCCCTTGAATCTCCCTTGAAATCTTATTAGAGTGAAATGTACGGATAAGATGCAGGTATGTTTGAAAGAGCAGGTACAGACGTAGTATTTTGTAAGTGATTGCAGTGACCAGTCTTAACTTTTTCACTGTTAACTTAGGACAGTGCTACACTTAATATCTCTAATGGTAGACTGGTATGTTTCTATTCGCATAGCTGTTGTATTTGGTATCTTTTTTTTTATTTATTTATTTTGCCAATGCACTGTAGAAATCCTGTATTTTGCAATTAGGGACTATGGAAATAATTTGAACCTACTAATATTGTACAGACTTTATTTATTAGGTAAAAATATGTTGCGTTTTCGGTGAAGGCTTCAACAGTGAAATTAATGAAGTAAATGAATCTAAACTTAACGTAACCAAAGCTTTAGATGGAAGCCCTGTTTTCTTCAATATTATTCAACAATTGTACTGAGAACAAAAAATCAGTACAAACCGTAAAGTAATATAACTATCATTTTGCTATTACCACCTCTACCACTACTTTTTCGACTGTTACTACTATTCCACCACCACAGCTTCCTGAAGAGTATCACTTGAAAATAATAAGGCCCGTTTTCTTCTCCAACTGTAAGAGAAAAAGACTGATTCATGGGTGACTAAAACTTATTTGGATTTCCATATATTTTTTTTGTAGGAGACTATTTGTTTATCGTTTTTTTTTACTTTCACTTCTTTTAGTAGGAGAGAGAGAGAGAGAGAGAGAGAGAGAGAGAGAGAGAGAGAGAGAGAGAGAGAGAGAGGTAACATTCATTCATGGAGTAATAGCACTCTCTCTCTCTCTCTCTCTCTCTCTCTCTCTCTCTCTCTCTCTCTCTCTCTCTCTCTCTCTCATGACCAATACTTTAATGAAATAAGAGAAACAGTCTTATATCTAGTCACTCAAGTATAAAAGGACATTATAACGCCACTTTCTTAAGTATGTTACGAAGTAACTTGCGTGGGTTGTGATGGTGGTTGAAGTTCACTTGTTCATCACGTGACTAACAAGTTTATTCAGAGAGAGAGAGAGAGAGAGAGAGAGAGAGAGAGAGAGAGAGAGAGAGAGAGAGAGAAAATCTATCAATACACTTGTGAAAAGATGTTTAAGTTTAATGAGAGAGAGAGAGAGAGAGAGAGAGAGAGAGAGAGAGAGATAGGTAAGTTCATCTATCATTCATACCTATTTATCTTAAAAAAAAAAAAAAAAGAAAAGAAAAGCTTATACCTTCAACAATAGATAGGTGAATACAATGAAATAAATACCAATGACTCACTGAAATAAGATAATAAATAAATAAATAAATAGATAAAGGAGACAAACAAGTAGAGTTATCTATATCCTCTGTGTGTGTGTGTGTGTGTGTGTGTGTGTGGGAAGGGGGGTGTGAGGGAGACAGATAGATGTAAATATATGTGTGTGTGTGTGTGTGTGTGTGTGTGTGTGTGTGTGGCGATCAGTATTTCTTTCTCATTTATACGCCTTTCCGTCAAACCTTCATCATTAAAAAACAAAGGAAGGCTAACGGGGAAGCAAAACAGGCATCCACGGAAATTAACTCATGGTATATTGAATGAGGAGAACAAAGAAATGCGTGGCAGTAATTAGATGATATTGCAAAACTTGGCAATCGAATCATGGTGAAAGACTTCGTTTTCTTTGAGTAAACTTGAATCAAAGAAAATGAAGCTTTCACCATGATTCGTCCTTGCAACATCGCTCTACTTTTACAAATACACGCCCTTATTTCACACCTTTCCACTATATCCTTACTTTCATCACTACGTAGGCAGGTTGAGGGATAAATTACCTGTAGAATCATGCAAGTTCAAACCCATGTCGACCTTTACTTGTGGTGTTTTAATGGCATAAATTCTAAGTACTTTCACAACTTTCGGTCATATTATCAGTTGCAGTGTGGTACAGTCTAGAATGGAAACTGACTCTACATTCCTAGAGTTGTCACGTGGGCACTTTGTTTGTTTGTTAGCCCACATGGAAGAGGAAATCCTTTGAGAGAGAGAGAGAGAGAGAGAGAGAGAGAGAGAGAGAGAGAGAGAGAGAGAGAGAGAGAGAGAGACCTACTACTATTAGGAACAACACGAAGACTAAGTGACTTCTTCCTTTGAGTCAGTAAACGTAAATACACATGAAGGAATGAGTGAAATAATAACGTAAGTAAATTATGTCACTATTTATCATTACTGGGCTGGAAATAACATATACCAAGCCAGATTTTAACGTCAGACGCTTAAGTAGGAGGGATAAAACTCGCCACTCAATTTTCTCTACTCTCATTTTGTTTTTCCATTACATAGCGTCTTTTATTTATTTACTACAGCCAGTGGTTTTTCAAAGGTGCTAGTTTGGGTTTGGTTTTCTGCTGGTTTTAGCTGTCCCCGTGTGTGTGTGTGTGTGTGTGTGTGTGTGTGTGTGTGTGTTATCCTACATTATATTCCTCGCCTCTGTCATCTCTCGATTCTTTGTAATTGTACTTTTATAAAACAAGTTAAGATTTTTTTCTTGTTTTCGTTCCTCAACTATTATTTCCTTCTTGTTGCTATATTATTATTATTATTATTATTATTATTATTATTATTATTATTATTATTATTATTATTATTATTATTATTATTATTGTTGTTGTTGTTAGTAGGAGTAGTAATAGTAGCTGTTGTTGTTGTTGTTGCTGTTGTTGTTGTTGTTACAGTCTAAGAATACTGAGAGAGAGAGAGAGAGAGAGAGAGAGAGAGAGAGAGAGAGAGAGAGAGAGAGAGAGAGAGAGAGAGAGAGAGAGAGAGAGCAAACTTTCTGCCTTTACAGAAGATCGATTGTCGTTCTGTCCGTGTGTGTGTGTGTGTGTGTGTGTGTGTGTGTGTGTGTGTGTGTGTGTGTGTGTGTGTGTAGTTCTAGGATATCAAGTATGTACACCTTTATGCGTACATACACACACACACACACACACACACACACACACACACACACACACACACACACACACTAATCAAGACAAAACCCCGTGCCCATTGGTATGAACGACTCCTCCTCCTCTTCCGCAATTTTTCACCCTACCCCCACAAGCAAAGGTAGACACGAACTGCAACTCTCTCTCTCTCTCTCTCTCTCTCTCTCTCTCTCTCTCTCTCTCTCTCTCTCTCTCTCTCTCTCTCTCTCTCTCTCTCAAATCTTCATATTTCCAGCGACCTTCGTCAGGAGGGATAGTTGGATGCCGTCACCCAGCAGTAGTTGGTGCAGAGTATTACCCAGTCAGCTTAATAAGGACTTTAGTGCGTGCTTGGTGTTTGGTCTTCGTTTGTATTCCTCCTGTTCCTCTTGATCCTCCTCTCTTCCCCCCACCTCCCCTTGTATATAACGTTTCTGTGTCCTTGCATTACATTTTCCTTCTCCATCCTCCCTCCTCCCTTGCACTCGTCCCCAACAACAACATTACTGACCTACACACACACACACACACACACACACACACACACACACACACACACACACACACACACACACACACACACACACACACACACACACACACACATAGCGCTGCGTTCATTCTCAGAAAGAAATCTATAGCGTGGGGATCCCCAGCTATGTATAATCTAGCAACAGTCTCTCTCTCTCTCTCTCTCTCTCTCTCTCTCTCTCTCTCTCTCTCTCTCTCTCTCTCTCTCTCTCTCTCTCTCTCTCTCTCTCATAATGACGCCTCCTTTCCTACTCTGTTACTACCTCCTCCTTCACTCCCGCCTCCTCCTCCTCCTCCTCCTCCTCCTCCTCCTCCTCCTCCTCCTCCTCCTTGCCAGTATCTTTTATTCACCTTCAGACAAATCAATAGTTGTCATTGACCCTTCACGAAAGCGTCAAAGGGAACGTGACCAAGAGAAAGTAAATTCTCTCTCTCTCTCTCTCTCTCTCTCTCTCTCTCTCTCTCTCTCTCTCTCTCTCTCTCTCTCTCTCTCTCTCTCTCTCTCTCTTCCCGCCTCTTTTTACTTCTTTCTCTCTTTTTCCTCTCTTCCTTTAGCTCTTAACATATTTTTCCTCTCTCTCTCTCTCTCTCTCTCTCTCTCTCTCTCTCTCTCTCTCTCTCTCTCTCTCTCTCTCTCTCTCTCTCTCTCTCTCTCTCTCTCTCTCTCTCTCTCTCTCTCTCTCACACGCTGTCAGTTTGTTCTTCATTTGTGTTACTTTACATTCCCCCAGCTGCTTTCCCTTCCTCCCAAGCATTGACTCTCTTCCTTCACAGTCCCTCGTTCATCTATCTGCTTCAGTCAGGGTCTCGCTTCAGCACATTAGTTTCTCCAAGGCTTAATCTCCTAAGACTTTTTTTCAGCACATTTTCCCTGCATCGTATCTCCGCTGCTTTGAAAAGGGTCACAGTTTAAGCTGTACTGGGATTTAAGGGTGTTTTTACGGTTCTAGTGACAGATAAACAAGACTTCTGCATTGTCATAAAGAGAAAACGGTCTTGAGGATTAAATAACTCATTTGTAGCCTTTGAAAATAATTGTGGTGAAAAATCGTGGGCGTTTATAATAAGATAGACAATTTTTAGGGTGTTTTTGCCGCTCTAGTGACAGATTAACAAGACTTTTACATTATTATAAGGAGAATCAGTCTTGAGAACCCGTCTAATCATCTCTGTGCCCTTTGAAAAATAGCCGTGGTGGGAGAGCAAAGCGTTTCATTACATAAGCTTGATTCACACCAATTATAAATATATCTTTCCACTGCATCTATACATCTCCCTTCAGGTCTTCCTCTCTCTTTCTCCTGCCGGGTAGATCCATGTCCGCTGTCCTCCCCAGTTAAGTAATAGGTAATATTTAGGAGAGAAGGGCATAACACCACGGAAACATCAGAAGCTACATAAAATATTGATATAATACGCCCGTGTCAATCAATAAAGTGTGTGTTTTTTCTTACTAAATTTATCGCATGATACTGTGAAGCTTTTTAAAGTTAAAAGTTTTTATCTACGTACCAATTCTTTGAAATTAAAATAATATTATATAATACTTATCTGTATCATCAGATAAATATTTAAAGATATATATTTTTTTGTTTTATTTTTATTTAAGATCTGAACATAAAAAATACAAAACCAAATATACAAGCGTCCCATCAAAAGCAACCAAACACTCTTTAAAAGCATGTAATACCCTTTAAAAGCACCAAACACTCTATAAAAGCATCAAACACTCTTTAGAGCATCGAAACCCCTTTTAAAGCAAGCAAACACTCTTTTAAAAGCATCAAATACCCTTTATAAAGCACCAAACACTTCTTAAGATCATTATACAGCCTTTAAAGCATCGAAACCCCTTTTAAAGCAACCAAACACTCTTTAAAGCAAGCAAACACCCTTTAAGACAATCAAACACCCTTTAAAACCAAACGCAAAAGGAATTGGACTCATACTACCACCTCGCTTTTTCAAGTTCACGTACCCAGTAACTCTGTAATCACCAGGCTCAGGATCAGATTGGGGTTGTAGGAGGGCGTTGGGGGGGTGGGTGGTGCAGGTGCAGGCCGGTGTGTTGATAACGTGATTAGCCAGGTAATGATCCCCTCTCATTATCACCTCGTGTGTGTGTGTGTGTGTGTGTGTGTGTGTGTGTGTGTGTGTGTGTGTGTGTGTGTGAGAGCGATGATGGTACAAGGTTACTACTACTACTACTACTACTACTACTACTACTACTACTACTACTACTACTACTACTACTACTACTACTGCTGCTGCTGCTGCTGCTGCTGCTGCTGCTGCTGCTGCTGCTGCTGCTGCTGATTCTGCTGTTGCTCGCTCCATCCATCTTTGCACTACATAATAAAAGCGCATACATTTTTTTTTTTCACATTGTTGTTTTTCCAAGAGTTATTCGACTTTTCCACGTATTCATTCCTTCCTTGATAGTCATTCTTTTTTTACTACTGACTGTGTGTGCGTGTGTGTGTGTGTGTGTGTGGGCGTTCCTCCTTGCCTGCGTGCATGCGTCCATATTTGAGTAAGTGTGTGTCCCCCTCCCTCTCCCTCCCTCTATAATTTTCACTTGTCTACCCTATTAAACCCCCTGTATTCCCTCCTCCTCCTCCTCCTCCTCCTCCTCCTCCTCCTCCTGCTCTTTGTCTATGACGTTGTTCTTTCTTTCACAGCAACAGAACTCTCACGCCCTTCCCTCCCCCTTCTCCGCTGCTTTAGATAGAAAGAATCTTCACACTTGTACATCCCAAATTGTTATGTATCTTAAATGTCCTTTGCATGCAGCTTAAGTAACTTCCCTTTGCCTTGAATACTGTGCCTGCCTGCCAGCCTGCCTGCCTACGTGCTTGTCTGTCTGTCTGTCTGCCTGCTTGCCTCTCTGCCTGTCTGCCTGCGTGTCTGTTTGCCTGTCTGCCTGTCTGCCTGTCTGCCTGCGTGCCTGCCTCTCTGCTATCGATATCTGCGTGCTTACTCGTTCTTCATCGATTGTTATCAAGGGCACACACACACACACACACACACACACACACACACACACACACACACACACACACACACCTTTCTTTAAACCAGAGCTCTGTAAAGAAATAGCGGCTTGGTTTTAACGTGTGAAATGAGGCTTGTAGAGTAACGTGCGTGTTTGTGAAACAGGACACACACACACACACACACACACACACACACACACAGGGACACACAGTAAGTTCTCAGAAACGTTCAGTAGATACGCGCTGAGCCTTCGCTGTTTTTAAGGAGTGGACCGTGGCAAGTGATATGGAGCCTTCCTGGAACTGGCAGATAAGATTCGAAAGGAGGGCTTACCTGGGGGTGGTTAGGCAGGAAGTCAGGAAGGCCTCTGTTCCCCTCTGTCCCCTTCTGTCCTCACTCTAAGGTTCACGAGTGTACTGTGAATTGTTTTCTGAAGTACTGGTGTTTGTGTGATTAGATTAGGTTAGGTTACGTTCTTTTAGTTTGTCTCTCTCTCTCTCTCTCTCTCTCTCTCTCTCTCTCTCTCTCTCTCTCTCTCTCTCTCTCTCTCTCTCTCTCTCTCTCTCTCTCTACATATAATTTTTTTCCGCCTTTGTCTCGTGACCTCCTCCATAGTGTTAGCAATGATGATGATGGTGGTGATGATGATGAAGATGATGAAGATGCATTGTAGTGACGGTCTTATCATCACAAGGTAAATAATGATGCCCTCCCAACCCCTCTCCTCTTCCCCCTCCCTCCTCTTCGTCACTCTTCCTTCCTCTCCCTTTTACTCTCTCTTCCACCTCCTCTATTCTTCATCACGTGTCCTTTTCATTTGTTTCGTTCTTCCTCCTCCTCCTCCTCCTCCTCCTCCTCCTCCTCCTCCTCCTCCTCCTCCTCCTCCTCCTCCTACACAAAGATAATTTATTGTTTACCTTCCGCTCGTGCACAAGTTTGAGTAGAAGCTGAGTCCTTTAGTTCAAATCCTTTACCTGAATCCTTTACATAAATATTTAAGTGTCGAATTTGAATTACCAATAAGACAATCAAAAGACGATATAAGCAATGGTTTTCAGATAAGACAAAGTAGATAGGATAAGAAAATAAATAAATGAAGGATGATAGTGATGATAATAAGTAAAAATACGAAATTTCAGTGTTTCGTTTCCAATATAAGGTAAGGTGATTTATCTGCTAACCCCCATTGAAAGAATTTGCTTCACACACACACACACACACACACACACACACACACACACACACACACACACACACACACACACACACACACACACACACACACACACACACACAAATGAATAGTAACTTATTAACTACCTAAGCTGTCTTCTTGAGTACTTAACCATAACATACCTAACCTAACCTTAATCTACCTAACTACTTAATCAGTGTTCTATTCTTATATCTAATTTACCTATGCCCTATTTCTGTTACCCATTCCCACATCCCGTTTTCTTTTTTCTCACGGCCATTTGCAGCGGTAACTTTTTTTTTGATCACCTGTCATGTTTATTTATTAATTTTTCTTTTCTTATCAGTAAACATAAATATATAATTCCCGGGTATTACGATTTTCTTTTCCACATAGATATACATGTGTGTGTGTGTGTGTGTGTGTGTGTGTGTGTGTGTGTGTGTGTGTGTGTGTGTGTTAATACAGCGAGTGGTGATAATAGTGATAAATTTTCTTATCTTTGCACTTCCCGGAATTTGTGTGTGTGTGTGTGTGTGTGTGTGTGTGTGTGTAGATAGACACACAGACAGACAGACAGATAGACAGGGACAGGTCGAAGTAGACAAACCCATAAACACACGTCACCACCACCACCACCACCACCACCACCTTTCCTCTTAAAATAACATTCTTCATCAGTGTCGTGTAAGTTACTTTTTATATTATTCTTTTTCTTTCTGGGAATGGTCGGCTGCCGCGGTGTATCCTCCTAGAGAAGATTTATGAGTGTTCTCCCGCCCTTTCCCCGCATCCTGCCCCCTTCTCCCTCACGTCCCTCCCTTTCCGCCCTCTCTTTCCGTCCCCTCTGACCATCTCCCCTCCCTCACAAGCACTCCCATTCAAGCACGCATAGGTGACTGGTTCCAAGGCCTCGAGAGAGAGAGAGAGAGAGAGAGAGAGAGAGAGAGAGAGAGAGAGAGAGAGAGAGAGAGAGAGAGAGAGAGAGAGAGAGAAAGAGATTAAAGCCACCTCATCATCGCTATCATTAACTTCTATCCGTTCCAAGACAAACGCCTCTCTCTCTCTCTCTCTCTCTCTCTCTCTCTCTCTCTCTCTCTCTCTCTCTCTCTCTCTCTCTCTCTCTCTCTCTCTCTCTCACACATCCTAATAATGACAAAAAAGTCTTTAGTTCCTTGAAGTTACACACACACACACACACACACACACACACACACACACACACACACACACACACACACACACACACACACACACACACACACACACACACACACACACACACACACACACACACACACACACACACACACACACACATTCAGAAGCGCTCTGCTCTCTCACCACGACAATTTTCAAAGGCCACAGAGATGATATGCCGAGTTCTCAAGACTGTCTCTCCCGTTAATAATGTAGAAACCTTGTTAATCTGTCACTGTACAAAAACACCCTAAAAAATTCATAATAATCCTTGGCACTTCAACTAGTCTTTCAGAATATCTTTTTTACTTTTTTTCATCGTTACTTGTCTAGTTTAGTTACAGATGCTGCACAACCTCACCTGCATTAAAGTATGTGTTTCCTTTCAATAATATCACCTGTATGTATATATATATATAATGGATGAGGAATGACGGGAAAATTTATTGTCATTATTTTTTTTTTTCGTAAATGATTTGTCACGATGCAGAGAGCGGAAGTGACAGAGGAGTGAGAGAGGAAGGAGAGGAGGGAGAGCAGGATGGATGGATGGATGGTTGGCTAACACGTGTATTGCTTCACTGTATTATTCATGTATTTCCCCATGAGTACAAGAAGGGAGTGACAGAGGATAGCAACAGGCGGGGAGTCTGTCCTTAAGAGTGACCTGAAGCAAGAATACTCCAGGAAAAAAATGAAAGAAGAAACATTCAATGACACACAATGCAACAGAGAGAGAGAGAGAGAGAGAGAGAGAGAGAGAGAGAGAGAGAGAGAGAGAGAGAGAGAGAGAGAGAGAGATTTATGCCAACTAACGCGCGCACACACACACACACACACACACACACACACACACACACACACACACACACACACACACACACACACACGCAAAAACTGGAACAGACAGAGCCAGACAGACACGTTGCTAGGCTCTTAAAGGGGAGAGAGAGAGAGAGAGAGAGAGAGAGAGAGAGAGAGAGAGAGAGAGAGAGAGAGAGAGAGAGAGAGAGAGAGAGAAGTGACAGGAAGCGAGAGAGGGCAGGAGGGTGTGGGAAGACCAGAGGAGATGGGGAGAGGAGCGCGAGGAGGCGGGAGGAGGCGGGACAAAATACCTGTGAATTGTGAGATAATTACTTCAGGTGAAAGATGATAACGCATTATGACACTATACAGCTGAAATTAGGAACAACATCACTCCATTGATAGTGTGTGTGTGTGTGTGTGTGTGTGTGTGTGTGTGTGTGTGTGTGTGTGTGTGTGTGTGTGTGTGTGTGTGTGTGTGTGTCATCTTATCACTTCTATTATCAAGAAATGTCGAAATTCAGTGGTTTGAAAGTTTAAAGAATAAAAAAAAAATAAATAAATAAATAACTACTTATATGCAAAGTAACCGTATACTAACAGACTTCTGCTTCTTATTTTGTTCTTTCCCAGCGTACATTTGAATAAGGCACTGTTTTCTTCACCTGACTTGCTGATCATCTTTTTTTTGGGGGGATGGGGACCAAAAAAAAAAAAAAAAAGAAAGAAAAAAGTTATTGGAGAAATTCAAGCACATTTTTAATTTTGTATATTGTCATGTAACGAATGCGATTACTTATTTATCTCTCTAATTTTCTTCCGTGATATTGGGTTAGACTTACTGAGGTTATATTAGCTTAGGTTAGAACTGGTTAGGTTTGCTTAGGTAAGGTCAGGTTAGGTTAGGTTAGCTTAGGTTAGATTAGGTTAGGTTCGGTTACGTAAGACTGTATTTAGTTAGGATGGGAAAGGCAAGATTAGGTTAAGTTAGACTCTTAAGTTAGTGAAGTGAGTTAGTAAAATGATATTCACGGTTATGTAAGGTGAGGTTAAGTACTGTGAGGCAAGGTTGTGTTTGAAAGGGTTAGATGATAAAGGGTTGTGTTAGGTGAGGCTGATTCACGGTTATGTAAGGTGAGGTTAAGTACTGTGAGGCAAGGTTGTGTTTGAAAGGGTTAGATGATAAAGGGTTTGTGTTAGGTGAGGCTGGGCTGTGTGAGGCGTGGCGAGGTGAAGAGGGCGGCCAGAAAAGATGACCTAACACTTTAGTTGCTCAGTGGATGGAAAAGAAGCAGGCCCCTACCTACTCGGTCAGAATTAGATGACATTGCTCTATGCTAGTGTCTCGTCATTTACCAGATGTGACCTTTGCACTCCTCCTCCTCCTCCTCCTCCTTTTCCTTCTGCTCCTCCTTCGCTTCTTCTACTCTTCATTTGTTTTTTTCTTTCTCATCCTTCTCTACATGTCTTCTCTTCAATTTTTTTTTTCCTCCTCCTCCACTTTTCCCCATTCCCTCTTTTACTCATTTTTTTTTTTCTAATCTTTCTTCCCACGTCCTTTTCTTCATTGTTTCTTTGTTTTCTCTTCCTCCTCTTTCTCTTCCTCTATTCCTCACTTTTTTCTTTCCTCATCCTTCTTCCCAACGTCTTTCTTCTCTTCATTATTTTTGTGTTTTCTCCCTCCTCCTCTTCCTCCTCCTCTTCGTGACAGGAGTAAATTTTGCGTAACTCCAGTCTTGAGCACGCAAAAACATTATCTTCACTTAATTCACTTCAAAAAACAACACAAAACTACGTAATTTCTTCGTATTGTAATTATATTGAACTTTATCCCTCCTTTTTCTTCCTCACTTAGGGTCAAACTATAAATAACTTACAATAATGAAAATTTTCCTGTTCTCGAGTCATACTAAACTAATTTTTCTTCCCTTTTTTTTTCATTATTTATCGTTTTCTTTATGTTGCTCTTAATTGGCATTTCCTCTTTCTTCTTCATTTTCTCTTCTTCATATCCTTTTTTTTCTTCTAGCTTTCCTCATTTCCTTCATTATTATTATTACTATTATTATTACTATTTATTATTATTATTGCTGTTGTTGTTGTTGCTGTTATTTTGTTGTTGTTGGTATGAATTTTAAAATCTGGTATGTACACGCCCATCTGGTTGCAGAGAGAGAGAGAGAGAGAGAGAGAGAGAGAGAGAGAGAGAGAGAGAGAGAGAGAGAGAGAGAGAGAGAGAAGGGGAGATTGAAGTAAAAAAGAAAAAAACAACAATGATAATTTTGGATTTTATTGGTCTAAAGTTAATACACAAGCGGATTAGTTCAACAGGCAAACATCCAAACAAAGCAATGATGAGAAGTTTTGACGCCAATTGTACAGAAAAACAAACACTCATAGACTCCTTGTTGTAGATGAAAACAGAGCACATTTAATTAGGAACACAATATGCTCGAAAAAAATAAATAAATAAATAAAAAATAAATTAAAAAAATGTTCACAAATTTAATTATACATGTCAGAATATTGGTTTTGTACAGAACTACGTTAATTCTCATTTTCTTATGATAGCTGTTGGTATACAAGACTAGATAGTATGTTACTGCAGTTCATTAGAAAATATATCCTGCCTAATGTGTAGATGTCTTAAGTGAATCATTCTACTACTCATTATTACTCTATATTATAATCTCTCTTATTTCTAAATGATAAAAAAGTAATAATAAATAAATAAATAAATAAAAAGCAGTATTTTATTTATTTATTTATTTTTTATTTTATTTTATTTTTTTTTTCTTTGCTGCGTAATGGGTAATGAAATATTTGAGAATACTTAAAAAAAATATTTGGTAAAAAACTTATAACAGTCTATTTATCCTCACTACTACGTTGTACTGAAAGATTTAGAATACTTTGAAAATACCGTAAGAAACCTGTAGGAACTCTTTATCCTCACTACTTCACTGTATTGAGAGATTTAGAATACTTCAATAAGCCGTAAAAAAACATACTATAATTTTTGGTCGTCGCTGTATTGAAAGATCTAGAACAGTTTGATATACCACAAAAATATCTTACAATTTTCGGTTCTTACAGTATTGAAAGATTTAGAACACTTTAAAATACCATAAAAAAAAATAAAATAAAAAATACTTCCTATTATTATTTTTGGTTCTCACTGTAAGAAAATATTTACAATACGGGTTTTCATTTCTGAGATAATTTAGGAAATACATTTAACGTGTAATTTGCAAGTATATATCACTGAATTATACATCTTAAGAAATGGTTCGAAAAAAATTGATACTCTTTGCAATCCTTTCTGTACCACAATATTTAGGTTACTTCAATTGCCTCAGAACATTTAATCAATTCAGTGGAAGTCCAGAGAAAGAGAAAAACAATATTCCAGTGATCACTTAAGTAAGCCAAAATTGACGTTTTAGTTTGTGAGCAAAGAATATGAGCAAAAATTCTGTATAATACTGTTGGAAATGTCTTGGAAAATGTAACATACTTAGTAAATATTCACTGCACGGAAGAAATAAAAAAAAAAAGGTCAATGAAGAAAAAAATAGCTACTGTACTCTATATGATGAAATTTTGTATTTTTTTTTTAAGTCCCATATATTGTTACCTGTTATGCCAAAAAAGAATGCGGAAAAGATCAAGTTAATTTAATGACACTAAAAAAAAAAAAGAAAAAAAAAACGTACCACACTCCGTCATACAAAAGACAGTATTCACTTTAATGAAAAAAAAAAAAGAAAAAAAAAATGATACAACCTGTTACACTGCAAAAGTAAACACCAATGTTCGATTTAATAACAACTTAAAAAAAAATGCATAAGAGAAATCTCACAGTAACCAAACCGAAACCGTATCACAGGTAATTAAGGAGCCAATTAAGGTAAGAGTTAATTGGATCCTCACTTACCTAATGCACCTTTACGATATTTAGCACGCAAAAAGACAACTCACAGCCACAGTAACGGCATTCACAGCAGTCACAGCCACAGTAGCAGCACTTAAGTAACAAGCACATCCTAACCCAGCCCAGCATCACTACTTCCACGTCAAATACGAAGAAAGACTCGTATTTTGAAAACGTTCACTCTCATACTCGTTTTCTTATGATTTAACTCACTGGGATCTTAACAACATTCATTAAAAAGTCTAGTAACTTACACTATCACATAAGGCACTTGAATACTTAAAAAATATGGTCTCACTGAAACCGCCTCCCTTGCCTTCCTTCCATAAATACATCACTTATGCACAGCCCAACATACCTCGCATTCTGAAGTCATTTCTTTTCCTTCCTTGAAAAGTTGAAGTCATTGGCAAGTGAGCATGAAGGTGGGACGGTGTGTTGCAATTCCTAAGCTTATCTGTGGAGTTTGTTGGCTGGTGGTCTTGTAGGTGAGAGATAAAGATGCGTGTGTGTGTGTGTGTGTCTGTGTACCGAAGGGATATGAGAGTGAAGACAAGGTAGAGAAAGAGAAAGACAGTGAGAGATGACTTGAAAGAACAGCGAAAAAGATTAAGAGGTGCAAGAAATGGGAAGAAAAAGGAGGAATATGAGAGTGAAGACAGAATATAAAAATAAAAAAAGAAGGATAGACATAGGAAGAGAGAGAAAGAGAACTTGAAGAAAAATAGCGAAAAAGAGAAAGAGGAGGAGGAACAAACAGAAACAAAACAACGGGAAACACACACACACATACACACACACACACACACACACACACCTTTACCTGTGCACCGAAAAAAATAACAGAACTATTTATCTATCGCTCCCGTTTTCTGTTCAGGTGAGGGGGAGTTCAGATATATATTTTTACTCTATTGGAATCACTTCATTTGTCAAGAAAATGTGTGATTGTCTTAATTCTTTCCTTAAGTTAATTCCTAATAGAGATTTAGTACTTAGAATAAGGTATATTGTTTTTTCTTAATTTTTATATATATTTTTTGAGAGAGAGAGAGAGAGAGAGAGAGAGAGAGAGAGAGAGCTAGGGAGGTAGAGGTTGCTCAGGCCTCACTATGGTAAAGAAAAGTCACCATCCCATCACCGTGAGAGAGAGAGAGAGAGAGAGAGAGAGAGAGAGAGAGAGAGAGAGAGAGAGAGAGAGAGAGAGAGAGAGAGGAGAATCACTTTTGAAAATCGAGGAAACAAATTTCGGAAGTGAAGTCACTATCTCGAGGAAAGGGTGAGTGGAAGGGGTCCCTCTCACGCCCGCGCCTCTGCTGTCTCTGGGCGGGGGCGTGGAGCGGGTGTGGGTGTCTGGGGGCCTCGTGGGCGTGGGGAGAAAGGGGAGTGGGGAAAAATTCGTCTCTGGGAGGGAATAAGTGGGAGCTTAATCTTAAGTTTTCTTCCTCTTGCCCGTACTGTTGTTGTTGTTGTTGTTGTTGTTGTTGTTGCTGTTGTTGTTGTTGTTGTTGTTGTTGTTGTTGCTGCTGCTGCTGCTGCTGTTGCACTAAGCTTGGGTGTTCTGGTGGGAGAGAAGATGTGGAGGTGTTTAGTAGTAGTAGTAGTAGTAGTAGTAGTAGTAGTAGTAGTATCACCATCATCCTGTCTCTCTCTCTCTTCTTGTTACACTTAATGATGTCTTATTTATTTTTTCTACGTTTTATTTGTCAAAATGCCTTTATGTTATTATTTTTATTTTGTTATTTTAATTTTGTTTCTTATTCATTTATTGATTTATATTTGCGATTTTCGTTCTTTTTTTTTGCAAATTTTGGCTCTTTCCCTATTTACAAAAAAAAAAAAAGAAGTTTTTGCTTATATATTTCTACGAATATCACTTCCTTTTTATATTACTTGTTTTTGTCCTCTGCTTGATACGTCTTTCTTGCTCTAGGACAATAGCAGCAGCAGCAGAAGTAGTAGTAGTAGTAGTAGTAGTAGTAGTAGTAGTAGTAGTAGTAGTAGTAGTAGTAGTAGTAGTAGCCGGAGGAGCAGCAGCAGCATTAGTAGTAGTAGTAGTAGTAGTAGTAGTAGTA
The DNA here is from genome assembly GCF_035594125.1 of Scylla paramamosain. Taxonomy (NCBI): domain Eukaryota; kingdom Metazoa; phylum Arthropoda; class Malacostraca; order Decapoda; family Portunidae; genus Scylla; species Scylla paramamosain. Next base: position 14,545,639 of record NC_087188.1, read on the forward strand.
GTAGTAGTAGTAGTAGTAGTAGTAGTAGTAACAGCAGAAGTACTATTAGCAAACCACTCACCAAGATCATACGGGGAAGCGACACCTCTTGCTCTCCGTCTTCTTGCTCCACCACCACCAGCACCTTCACCACTACTGCCTCCATACTGCGGCTCCGGCATGGTGAAGGACGCCGGGTAGCCTTCCAGGGAATGTTGATCTCTGCGGAACATCTGAGTGTTGCTGTTTCCATATATAGTAACAATATCATCTTCTGGGTTGACGTCTGGAGGGAAGTAAATGTTGTTCCTGCGTATGGAGAGAGAAGAGGTTGTCAGAGAGAGAGAGAGAGAGAGAGAGAGAGACACCTATAAATCCTAACATATAGAAAATCTGCAAATTAATTCGATAACTTTTGAAATTTACCTTTATGAAACTTGACTGTTACTTTTCGCCTCTTCCTTTTACAAATCTAACTTTATGAAGCCTGACTCTCTTACTTTGTGTCCTGACTAGTAATTACCGAGGGAGAGAAATGCTACTTACATTGCCGTATTGTTTGTGGCGAAATCCTCCTCAGTGTGGTTATCCATCTGAGGGGAAGGAAGGAAGGAGGTTTAGTGTTTCGTGTGATGGGGAAGGAGGAGGTCGTGCTGTTTGTCTCTCTGCGGTGGGATTGTGTGTGTGTGTGTGTGTGTGTGTGTGTGTGTGTGTTTGTGCTTGTGTTTGTGTCGAGGTTGTCTAGGTGCCGTGCATTGTGGTGTGTTCTGTGTATTGTCTTGCCAACAGTACTGTATAACACACACACACACACACACACACACACACACACACACACACACACACACACACACACACACACACACACACACACACACACACACACACACACACACACACACACACACACACACACAATAATAATGAATAAATAAATACGAAACAAATAATATAAATAGATAAATACATGAACATAAATAAATAAGAAATATTAATAGATGGATAAATAAATGAAAAACAAGTAAATAAATAAAGAAAAGAAAATCTAATAATAATAACAATAATAATAATAATAATAAGTAATAATAATAATAATAATAATAATAATAATAATAATAATAATATAGATACCCCTCCTTGAATATATAAGGAAAATCTGAATTGCTGAATAAAAGGAATTTCTCATAACCGACGTGAAAAATGTTGAAATTCTTAATCCCCCGGCTTATCACCACGAGCCTTTAAAAAAAGTAGTATTGAGAGAGCAAAGCATTTTAGAACACAAGCCTTTACGGAGTTTTCAGGATATTTTTTTTCGGTTCTAGTGGCAGATTAACAAGATTCCTACATTATTAGAAGAAGAAATAGTCTTTGGGAACCTGGCTAATCATCCTTGTGACTTTTGAAGACAGTCGTGGTAAGAGAGGAAAGTGTCTGTTAACAAGTTTCTTAGCGGCGTAATATCCTTTGTTAGCACACCTGTTGTCTTTCTCAGGCGCGGCGAGTGTAGTATATTGGCTTCGTCTCAGCCTATGTTAGCGCTGCAGAGTCTTTCATGCCACTTAGAGAGCGAATGACTTGACCTAATAAAGAATTACCACACTGTTCTCTTCCCTTGAATTACGAGTGTAGAGTACTGGCCTTCTCTTTGCTTAATTTGCCTTAGAGACGTTGATTTTAATTGCAGCGAGTAGAGAATGACATTACCACTGTATCTCAGCAACCAGTTGGGGTAAATGACTAAGTTCAAGAATAGTGCCTGTGTTCTTGCCTCAGGAACCTCAGTTAGGGAGAGTAAAGATTGATTTCTAGTCGTGAGTAGAATAGATACTCTTCATTCTACTGACGAGGATAGAGGTCACGTCATCAAGAATTTAAGCCTTGTTTTTAAATGATCCAGTCCTTTCTAACTTTAACTACGAGACACAGGGACAAAATAAACAGTGTGAAGGACAGATACGTCTAATTTGTTTACTTCTAATGACGAGGATATGAAGTCACGTCCTTGAGTATGTAAGTCTCTCTCTCTCTCTCTCTCTCTCTTTTTTTTTTTTTTTAAGTTCCAGTTCTTTGTAACCGTACCGTGAGACATAAGGACAAAATAAAGGATGTGGAAGATAAATACGCCTAATTTGTTTGCTTCTACTGACGAGGATATGAAAGTTACCACGTTGTCGAGTATTTAAACTTTTTTTTTTAATGTTCAGGTCCTTCGTGACTCTCTAGCTATGAATAGACAGAGACAGTGAAGGCCGCAAAGAATAAATACACTTCTTTTACTCTTCCACCGGGCTAAGATATAAAGTTACCACGTTCTCGAGTATTTAAGGGCCTTCCACAGAGTCCCTAGAAGCCCGTACTGGCTCCATCTACCAATCACAGGGCAGGAAGCAAGGGTATGAATGAGATACACTCCATTAAGCTCCACGATGATTACCGTATGAAATCACCTCTTTTTTTTTTCAGTAATCAATGTCTTTTTTTATCACTGTTCCATGGTCCCTAAAGCCCTTACTGGCCTATCTACCAATCACAGGGCAGGAAACAAGGGCGTGAAGGATAGATACGCTCCTTTTGCCTCTACTGACGAGGTCCTACGGAATTTAGAGTCCTTGAATCCCTAGACATCCCTTCTGATCCTATTTAGCAAGCACAGGGCAGGGATTAAAGGCGTGAGGGATGGATGCACTTCCTGTACCTGTAGTGTTGGAAATTCTCACTTTCACGGGCATTTATGGGTCTTCTTTCAGTGCCCAGAGGTCCTTACTAGTCCTAGCTACTAACCACGGGGCAGCAGTGAAGGGCGTGAGGGCGTGAGGGCGTGAGGGATGAAGTCTAATGGGCTACGTTGTGGAGTACTCAGCGGGTTGTGGAAAGTAAACACAACATGGCGGGTCTGGTGCTCGAACGGTAATGGCGTCTTGTGGCTCTCGGCGCCGCAACTTCCGTTCTGTGAAATACTTTGCTCTCTCGCCCCGACTGTCTTCAAAGGTCACAGAAATGAAGAGTCGTGTTCTCAAGGATGTTTCTGCCGTTAATAATGTAGATATCTTGATAATCTGTCACTAAAACCAGAAAATCATTTTTAAAACTCATGGAGCTTATTAAGAAAAAGGTTTGCATTTTGAAACATTTTTCTCTCTCATCACGACTGTTTTCCAAGGCCACTTAAATTAGTATAGCCGGGTGCTCAAGGATGTTTCTCCTGTTAATAATGTAGATATCTTGTGAATCTGGCATTTGAATCATAAAAACACCTTTAAAAGATCTACCATCACTATTTTTCAAAAGCCACAGAGACGATTAGCCGGGTTCCAAGATTGTTCCTTCTACTAATAATGTAAAAATCTTGGTAATCTGTCACTAGAACCATAAAAACATCCTTAAAAACCCGAGCAACTTCGCCACTATTTTAAAAAACCACAGAGATGATCAGGCAGGTTCTCAAGACTGCTTCCCCATGTTTACAGTGTAGAAAAAGTATTAATCACTCACTAACACCGTAAAAAAAACATCCTTGAAAAACCGTGTGGATCTTCAACTAGAATGTAGTGGATGTACGAGGCAGACGTGTTTCATAATATGCCGTATGCAACAAGCTGGCGTTATACTTGACTTTTATGAATACAAATAAATAAACAAATAAGAATAACTGTGCGTGAGGTAGACTGAGTAAGAATTACGGAAACTATGTGAAAGATGAATGATAATGAAGCACGTTAATTAAGAGTCGTATTGAGGATTAAAGCTTGGAATATATATACATGAAAAAAAAAGAAAAGTGAATGTAAAAGTAAGTTAGAGTAAATGAAAGGCAGTGATACGTTAGAGTAAAGCCTGGAATACAAATTAAAGCTTCTGTGAGGAAATAAAAGGAATAAAATAGGATAAAAAAGAAAACGGTATGAAGGAAAAAAAAAAAAGTGAAGTTTGCTCCTAAAAACCCACTGAAAAAAAAACTTGTATAAAGAAACACACAGGAGGAAAAATCATATAAATAAAAAAAAGAGAAGGAAAAAGGGGAAAAAAATAAAGTACTAAAAATGACAACACTTAAAGAAATCCCTCTAAAGTCAACCGTGTAAAGCCACACAAAAAAAAAAAAAAAAAAAAAACAGACATTACTAAAAAAAAAAAAGTCAGCACTCGAAGTTTTCAAATAAAAAAAAGAATATTGACCCAAAAAAGAAAAAAGTTGCGCCATAAAGCAATAAATAAATCAAAATAAATAAATAAATCACTTAAAAAAACACTAAAAAAAAAAAAAACACCAGAAAGTCGATACACACACACAAAAAAATGATGATAATAACAATAAATGAAAATATTACTAAGTGAAAAAGCCTCGGTGATAATAATAATAATAATAATAATAATAATAATAATAATAATAATAATAATAATAATAATAATAAATAACTTTCATCTACCGGGGATTTATTTTCAACGCAAGAGAGAGAGAGAGAGAGAGAGAGAGAGAGAGAGAGAGAGAGAGAGAGAGAGAGAGAGAGAGAGAGAGAGAGAGAGAGAGAGAGAGAGAGATCCCAGTCCATCACATGCATTCATAATTATCCAGGTCTTATATCAGTAACAAAATATTCATAAAACCCTTATATTCCCACGTGCTTTCCCTCTCCCAGGTATGCACAACACCTGTGGCCGCAACACCTGCTTGTTAATGAGTCACTGTCACCTCTCGTCCACTTTTGACTAAGGGGACTCATCTGTCACCTGTTTTCAATTAAAGATCGTATTATAGCACATGTTTACTAAGGTTTTTAGTTTGTTTAGTTAGTTTGTTTGTTATTCAAGTGCTTGTCTCTATCGTCTTGTCCAGAGCGTCATTGTCACTATTACTGTTCATTGTAGCCGTAGCCTTCATCACAATCTATCACCAGACATCACCACTATCACCATTTATAATTATTTACCATCACCACGCTTCACCACCGAATCATCTGAGGAACGCCCCATACCATCACCACCACCACCAGTTCACTATCAGGTCATCACCATGGAGCATCACCACACCTCATCACAACAGCAAGCACCACGCGAGACACAAGACACGTGGAGGGGAGAGAGAAACATCACATCGCTGGCAACGTTTTCTTTCGAACGTTTGAAGAGACAAATTTTTCTATATACACCTTATATAAATGCACAGTGAAGCTAAACTAAGACACTGCTGTAATCTAATACTAGTCACCTCTCCTTTCATTAAGATAAGTGTAGATTCCCCTAAGAAAAAGAGAGATAAAGAAGTTAGTCTTACCATGCCAGGGAGAGAGAAATGCTGCACGTATTCCTTCATCGGGTAACAGCGGCAAACTGAAGTGATGTGTTCTCCAACGATGTAGCGGTCCCTCCCCCAGACACTCGCTTCAGTTGCTAGTTGCCACCATTCACTTGGCCTTGCTACTGACTGCCTCTCTCTCCTGCAAGATATTTTTATCCTCTGCGTACGGAAATCCCTCTTGTTATTTTGTCGCGTCGATCTTTCGTTTCCCAAGCATTGAGGAGATCTTGGAAGCGACGCAGGATGTGGCGGAAGGGAAGAACCGAGTAAGAAAAGGACGTGCACTGAAAGAATGTTAGACGTTTACTTATACAGTTTATTACTATAACTTGTGAATGTCAGATTTTGTCTCGGGTGAATGAATGAAGGATAAGTGCACGGCAAGGCACCTACGCGCCTCAACGCGCGCACACTGGGAAGGAAAGTGAAGAAGCATGATGTCAGGGGAAACAACTTGGGGATAAAAAAAATAAAAGATGGGAGACAAAGAAATTAAAGAAGGAAATTGGAGAGCGTAGCTTTATCTCACAAACTGGTCAGTATTTAGAAAAGCTTTGCTCCCATCATGACTATTATCGAAGGCCACTTAAATGACTTGCTTCCCGTGTTAATAATGTAGACATCTTGTTAACCTCTCTTTAGAACCGTGAAAAAAATAAATAAATAAAAATAAAATAGATAAAAACTAAAAAAAAAAAAAAAAAAAAAAAAAAACATTACTTTAACTAGACTCTTTCGAAAGTAGAGCAGGATGAAGCATTTCAGAATATGGCTGTATGGGACAACGGAACTGCTGCTGCTTATCCTTTACACGCCTGACCATTCTGAACACACTGAACAACACTTTGATTACGCTAATGATAATTAATAAACCAAACTGGTGATAAGATAGCGAACCTATGATGCTTCTGGGAGTGATAAGGAAGATACAGAAAGGACACGGTGATTACAAAGCTATGACAAGACGTGACATTGCTAGCTTCTCCATTTACACCTCGGCATTCACTCAGGTCACGTGTCAGGTATGCAAGTAAAGGGTTAGCTGTACCATAGGGGAAAATCTAATCGGGTATAGAAAATGCATTAAAAAAAAAATTGATAGTACACACACACACACACACACACACACATACACACACACACACACTGCCCTTCTTTTCCTGTTTTCTTAAGCACGTCCCTTCTCCTCCTCCTCCTCCTCCTCCTCCTCCTCCTCCTCCTCCTCCTCCTCCTCCTCCTCCTCCCTCTCGTCCTCCTCCTCCTCCTCCTCCTCCTCCTCCTCCTCCTCCTCCTCCTCCTCCTCTTGGGTGTGGTGCGGGACGGCGGATGCCTCGTGGTGCCCAGTGTGGTAGAAGAGAGTAATTATATCATCGTTGAGTGACGCAGTCTGTTCCTGGTCTGGGTCAGAAGAGGAACTGTGTCTGTCCAAAGATGAGGCATTCACGCAGAACCTGAGAGAGAGGCTGAGAGAGAGAGAGAGAGAGAGAGAGAGAGAGAGAGAGAGAGAGAGAGAGAGAGAGAGAGAGAGAGACTTGTGAATCTTACGTATGAAAGCTGCAGGAAGCCACCAAACCTAGACGTGGCAGTCCCTGCATAAAACACACCTATGTCCACTTACCATCCTCATCGTATATTTACATCCATTAGAAAAGCGTAGATTAGGAGGGGATCAGATGGAGGATATAACAATGTTGACAGTCATTAGCACTGGTAATCAGGATAAAGACAAGATGCAATAGGATTTAGGTTTATGAATTTACATTAAAGAAAATAGATAGGAAGGAAATGGTCCCCCAAGTGTAGTGAGGGTAACTGGAATAGACTTAGTAATCAGGATGTCAAGTGAGGCAACAGGGAGCTTAAAAAGAAGGGAAGTTTATGGATAAAGATAATAGGTGGATATAAATAGAAATGTTTTATACAGGGACTGCCACGTGTAGGCCTGATGGCTTGGCTTCTTGCAATTAACCCTTTGACTGCAACTTGGTACACCTTTCCCTAATTACCAATCACTCTGAGACACCTTTATTTGTTCTACAGCCATAGTTAATCTTTGAACTGGGAAGAAAGTGCAAAATGTATTCTTTTTCATCGCTAACTTTCTTGTAAATGCTTTGAAAGACCACGCATTAATTTTGATGCTGTTAATTATTTACACTAACTTATTCACTCCTTCCTTTACCTGATGAACTGATCAAAGGTTTCGTCTCCATCACTCGCTGAATACTCGGACTTATCCATGTTCGTTCACTTCCTCTCGGACGATGAAAAAAAGCTCTCGTTGTTTTGGCCGACCGAGGGTGATGCTGTATGGAGGAGACAGACAGGAAAAGAAACTTGATATTGCTGCAGTAGACATGGACTCAATGGTACTCCGTTAAGGCTGAAGACAGTACGATAAAAGGAAAGACGTAGGTTAGAAGATGGAAGGAGGGGAGAAAGGGTGGATGAATAAAGCAAGTAGAATAAAATTTTGAAGTATGAAGGAGAGAAGACATAAGAAAGAACCAGGAGAGGCGAAAAGTGTAGGTGAAATGATGGAAGAATAGATGAAATGCACTAAAAATTGAAAAAAAAAATATTGGGTAGGGAAAATAAAAGAATCAGATACGAGAGATGGAAGTAGGAAGCAGAGGAGAGGGCAGAGACGAAAAATAAATAGATGAATAAGGGAGAGTAGAACCTGGAAGCCAAACAAAGCAAATATTACTGGAAGCAAGCAGCAGGTCAGCAATACTGTGTTATCCTTGAGGAATCCTCCACTTGATAAAACCACAATGTATCGTATCTCGCTGTGAGTGTACGAATTGTTGGAGAAATGGCATGATTAACAATACTTTGAATGGGAGGACATGTTTCTCAGTATGTCTGGCTGCGATAGGCTAGAGCGTGGTAGAGATAAGATTACTTTCATGATTTTTAGCACAAAACACTGTTACTTTTAGTCTTGCAGCTGTTACGAATAGTGATTTGAGCAAGAGATTGGTGAATAGCCAAAACAGACCGTATTTTGGCTAAGGCTTGCCAGTAAGGAGGAAGTGGAAATCAGATCAGTCTCGTTGTTTTTGTTGGTTTTAGTGTTAAAATTCCTACTGGTTAGGATAAATAGGAGTTTCTCTTTGGTTTTGTTTCTCAGTATATTAGGGTGTGATTTCCCAGTTAGGAGGAAGTAAATCTCCTGTTTTCATTAACTAAGAAGAATTGCTGTCTCCTACTTTTACTGTTAGAATCAATACGGTAAGAGAAAGAGTTTGTGAAGATATCTACATTACTAACAGGAGAGGAACCGGCTGCTCATCTCAGTGGTTTTGAAAAATAGTCGTGATGAGAGAACAAACCGATTCAAATCACGAACATTAATTCTCAGTATTCTCAGCGTCTTCCCCGCCCCCACCCGCCCCTCACCCTCCAGCTAAAGACGCCAGGCAAGGAAGAGGGGTCGGGAGTAAGCAGAGGCGTTGATGTTAGATGCTGATGTCGGTCATTCCTGATAGTCGCAAAAAGGCGTGCTGGTTAAAATGCGTATGTATGTATTAGTGTTTTGGTTTGTGCTGCCGCCATTACTACTGCTGCTGCTGATGATGATGATGGAACTGTTGATTATGTTGATGCTAATGGTAGAGATGTGAATGATGTGAGGTTTTGTTGTGGTTGTTGTTGTTGTTGTTGTTGTTGTTGTTACTGCTATTACTTTTATTATCATTGCTGCTAATACCAAAGATATGATAAATAGTTCGAGATCTTGGCTACTACTATTACTACTACTACTAATACTACTACCAGTATTTCTTATAACAATTTGATCGGAGGGTGTTTTATCATAGCTAATTTTAACTATGAGGTGAAAAGTGACTGCTTCCTTTGAATATAGTGAAGTTATGTGTTTCTTGCAACGTTTCAGATTATCATTCCTACATTTCCTCCTCCTGTTGTTGTTGTTATTGTTGTTGTTGTTGGTGGTGGTGGTGGTGGTGGAGCAGTCGTGAATCAAGTAGTAGCAATAGTGACTGATAGGTATAGTACTATTAATTGTTGTTGTTTTTGTAATGGTAGTAATAGTAAAAGTAGTATTAACAAAAGGAAAATGAGAATTAATTGTAGGAAAAAAGAAAACAAAGAAATAAAAACAGAAAGATAATTTGGTGCTAACGAGGCTAGTAGTAATAGTAGTAGTAGTTGTAGTACTAGTAGTTGTAGTAGTAGTAGTAGTAGTAGTAGTAGTAGTAGTAGTAGTTGTTGTTGTTGTTGTTGTTGTTGTTGTTGTTGTTGTTGTTGTAGTTGTAGTAGCTGTTGTTGTTGTTGTTGTTGTTGTTGTATCACAATGAAACACTTATCTTTAACACTACTACACTAGAGAGAGAGAGAGAGAGAGAGAGAGAGAGAGAGAGAGAGAGAGAGAGAGAGAGAGAGAGAGAACACACACACATACAAAAAAAAAAAAAAAAAAGAATGAAAGGAAATAAAAAGATAATGACAGTAAGTATAAGAAAAGATGACACTCTGAGCATGAGCAGTAGGACAGAAGCTTCAGAAATTTTCCTGGTCTGGTGTTGGCCACGAACAATGAGTTGACCAAGGATATTGCACTGGCTTTAACCTCCTTCCTGTAACTTCCTTCCTTTCACTCCTGTAGAGATCGCGTGGTGCATGTGTTCTTTTTTATGTAAGTTTCCCTTTTAGTTTGTACCCTTTAGTTATTCTTTTTTCTTTGTTTTTTTTTCCTTTCTTTGACACCCTCTACTTGAATTTAAATAATATAATTACTAATTACTACCCACCTACCTGAAACTGACAACGAAACTGCTAATTAATCACAACACCCTTATAAGCGCCAAGTGGCAGGACCCATCGGAGTATCTCTACAGTAAGGGTGACCAGCGAACGTCCCCTTGCTCTGCTTGAGGAGTACTGGTGTTCATCACGGTCTGGCGGTCTCGTCTCTTTGTTTTGATCCAGTGCTTAGCTGTCATATATTGTGTTGATAGATCCTGTGACGAGATGCGAGGAAGGAGAGGTGGTGGTAGTAGTAGTAGTAGTAGTAGTAGTAGTAGTAGGAGGAGGAGGAGGAGGGGAGGAGGAGGAGGAGGAGGAGGAGGAGGAATAGGGTTGTTTTTTTGTGACGATTATAGTATTGGTAATGAAAATTAGAAGATGAATGATGTGACAGGAAGTGAGGGAGTAATTGTGGTTGCAGTAGTAGTAGCAGTAGTAGTAGTAGTAGTAGGGGAGTTTGTGTTCGTGATAACCTAAAGTAATGGATGAAACAAATAAAAGATGTGATTTGATTTCTAATAGCAATAAATAGATAGATAGATACATCGACTAAGTAGTTGTAGTGGTAGCAGTAGTTTTAGTAGTAGTAGTAGTAGTAGTAGAAGGAAAGTTGGCCTTTGCGATAATCAGACAAGATGATACTCTAGAAAACTTAGATAGAATATGTTTCAGTCTCTAATAGTTATAAATAGATAGATAGAGAGATAGACTGACTGATTAATAATACAATATATAAGATAGATACAGTGGATTGAAAAATGAGTACTAAATAATAGAAATAATGTAAATCAGATTAGAGTTTTGCAATTTCTGGCCAGTACAGTGTTAGGAGGAGGCTGTAGAAGAAAAAAGGGCTTAGAATGCTTAGTAATTAGGTTAAAACAGATGAAGGAAAGTTTATTTTTATTTAATGTCTAGAAGTGAAAAGATAGATAGGTGAATTGAGAGATAGATGAAGAGATGAATTGATGGGCAGGTGAAGATACGGACAAAAAAGAAAGATTCACGATTAAAACAAGTAGGAAAAAAAAAATAGAGGATAGTTGAAAAGATAGACTGATAAACTGACTTATGAATAAAGACAGGTTGTTGTTGTTGTTGTTGTTGTTGTTGTTGTTGTTGTTGTTGTTGTTGTTGTTGTTGTTGTTGATGTTGTTGTTCCATCTCTCGATTCTCGGTTTATCTCCTTTCTTCTCCTCTCCCCTTCTCTTCTCTCCTCTCTTTTTTTTTTTTTATCTCATTCTCTCATCCTGTTTCGTCTCCTTATCTGTCATCCTATGTAGATGGCTGACAGTTATTAGAAACAGCTCTCTCTCTCTCTCTCTCTCTCTCTCTCTCTCTCTCTCTCTCTCTCTCTCTCTCTCTCTCTCTCTCTCTCTCTCTCTCTCACAGTAAGTTACGGCACTGATTCATCATCTCTGTTACAACTACGTCAATACAGACACAAATACTGCGATAATAAGCACCCTTGTGTTTTTACTTCGGGGCGTCAGTGATGGCCTTGACTGTGTGTGTGTGTGTGTGTGTGTGTGTGTGTGTGTGTGTGTGTGTGTTGGGGTTTTCCTAGCGAATTGTGCTCCCGTTATTTCTGCGATTCTGCTAAATGTTATGTGAGAACTTATGAACTTGTGAGGTTGTTCGTCTCTCTCTCTCTCTCTCTCTCTCTCTCTCTCTCTCTCTCTCTCTCTCTCTCTCTCTCTCTCTCTCTCTCTCTCTATGCGTTTTGTTGGTTGAGTTGCTGGGGTGATGAAGGACAGACTCTCTCTCTCTCTCTCTCTCTCTCTCTCTCTCTCTCTCTCTCTCTCTCTCTCTCTCTCTCTCTCTCTCTCTCTCTCTCTCTCTCTCTCTCTCTCTCACCCGCTCGCTCGCTCGCTGTTAATGATGAAGATTCCTTGTCAAACTCTCACTAGAATCATGTAGGCGTCTAAGAAATTCCCAGTATCTTTCACCAGAGTTTGTAGGAAATAAATAAAGCAATGCAATGTTTTAAGAATACAAGGCTCAACATTCTTTTTAGTAAGTATATCTCAAGCCATTATGAATCCTTTCCCTTCAGCAGCATTTCACGCCACTAGGGACAGTGTACGGAACGTTTGTGAACATTTACAAGAAATAAAGGAAAAAAAGATTATATTTTGCAATTTCTTATCAGTACAATGTTAGAACGACTTGTAGAAGGAAAAAAGATGACTTAGAATGGTTAGGAAATAGGAAAGGATGTAGGAAAGAGTGAAAGGTTTGAAAAAGGGTAGCATTTTTAGCGTCTACCAGAAAGAAAGGGAAGAACTAGATAAGATTTTTGGAATTTCTGACCAGTACAATGTTAGGAGGTGGCTGTAGAAGGAGAAAAGATGGCTTAGAATGGTTAATAATTAGGTAAAGACGTGGGAAAGAGGTGGGCGGTCTTTTTTAGCGTCTGTTAGAAAGAAAAGGAAAAAAATAGATTAGATTTTGCAATTTCTGACCAGTACAATGTTAGGAGGAGGCTGTAGAAGGAGAAAAGATGGCTAAAAAGGGTTAGTAATTAGGTAAGAATAGGCGAAAGAAAGTATATTTTCTTTAGCGTCTGGAAGAAGGAAAGATGTTGCAATTTGTGACCATTACAATGTTAGAAGGAGGCTGTAGAAGAAGAAAGGGTGTCCCAAAAGTGATTGGTAATAAGGAAAGATGCGTCAGGTAGTGAAAAGGTTAAGGAGGGTAGTAGTTGAAATTTAGTTGATACATGCGCAGACAAGAAGTTACAAAGACGGTGATTTTCAAATAAATTTACTCTTCTCTTCGTCGTCGCATCAGGAAATGTCGAAATCGGAGAGTGAAGAACCCTAGTCACCATCTCTCTCTCTCTCTCTCTCTCTCTCTCTCTCTCTCTCTCTCTCTCTCTCTCTCTCTCTCTCTCTCTCTCTCTCTCTCTCTCTCTCTCTCTCTCTCTCTCTCTCGTCAGGTTTAGAAGGTCAAGGACTTTTCATGTGTTATTTCTTGGCATGTATGACAGTTTAACATTAACGCTGTTGCTGTTGTTGTTGTTATTGTTGTTGTTTTTGATGATGGTGGTGGTGGTGGTGGTAGTGGTGCTGTTGTTGTTGCCCTTCTTCTTCTACTTCTTCTACTTTTTTCTTCTTCTTTTTCTACTACTACTACTACTACTACTACTACTACTACTAGTGAATGACGTACTGAGGCTTTTAACTTTCACTTTCGCAAAACTAGCATTTATTTTTATCTCATCTTATTTAGTTATTTTTCTGCAATTTTATATGACTTTAGTTGATGAGGTGCCTTCAAATTTTGCTTCAATGACTTCACTGGTCTCTGCGGCACTCTTCTTCACGGCACTCACAAGGTCGTCAGTCCACACTAGTCATGAATATTCATCAGATTGCCTCAGATTTATCAAAAAATCTTAATTAATATGTAGAAATATTTCCACAAAGCGGCTGTCTTTCCTGTCATGCGTCTGTGTTCTTGCCTACGTGACAGGATGTGTATGTATGTAGCTATATTCCTTTTGGGGCCTGGTCATCACACACACACACACACACACACACACACACACACACCACACTTAATTTAGTATTTTATATGTAAGTCACTGGCCAAGGGGGTAACAAAGATTTTGAATAAGAGAGAGAGAAAAAAAAAAGTCCACTTAATGATAGTTCCCATAGAGATGTTAGATAGAAAAAATAAACAAATAAATAAAAATGGATAAGTATCTTGAAACTTCCGTCTTGAAAGATCGTAAGTCATAGGAATGAGGTAACACAGGAGCAGGCTGGCAGTTCCATAATTTACCAAAGAAAGGGAAGAATGATTGAGACACCTACATTTAACGTTTTCCTATAAGAACGTAAGGAAATAATTGTTGGTGCAGGAAGAAATCACGCCTACACATGGAAGTTCCTTTATAAAACGTATCTAAGTATTTCCACTCATCCCCGTTCATATACTTTTCCAGTCTTCCTTTAAAGTTTCGTAATGACTCGGCACCAAAAGCCTGGTTACTGAGTCCACTCCATTCGTCTTCAACTCTATTTGAGAACGATCTCCTTCCTATCTCTTTCTTAAGTCTGAGTTTTTATGATTCAACTCATTATTTTTCATTCTGTCCTAACTACTAATCTTATCGTGCTTGCGTCACCCTTGCCATATCCCCAGCACCACTTGAAGACCTCTGTCAAGTCCCCTCTTAATCTACGCCTCTCTAGTACACCAATTTAAAAGCTTCAGTCTCCTTTTCTACTTCTCATCCCTTGTATCCTTTTAGTCAGTTGCCAAGCACAATAAAAACACGAAGCAAAATAAAGAGACAATTTTAAACTCAACATACTAGAACACAAAAAAACAACAAGTCAGAACAATCTCTCGGGGTCCAGACACAACATGGCGGCGACGTCGAGGTGATGAGAGAGCCAGACCTCCAGGGGTGTAGCTCAAAGTTTCCGAGGTGCAGTAAGGATACATTGCTAATACGCCGCCTTGGTTTTCCCGCAAGGTTCGGTGCTGCGGGGAGCGAACGCAAGACCCAGCGGTGTGACTCAGCATCCGCCGATCTGTTGGCTGTTACTCAGTGGGGAAAATTGGAGGGACTGAGTGAGTGTGTGTGTGAGTGTGCGTGCGGATGCGTGCGTGGCCTTCCCTGTGGTGTCTTGGTGTTTTCTGCGTTTAGGTCATCCAAGTGTTATTTGTTTAATTATTTATTTATTATTTATTTATTTATTATTATTTTTTATCTTATTTATTTTTTATTTATTTATTTATTTATTTATTTATTTTTTTTTTGTATTTTCATTCATTTTATATTTGCTGTTTTTATCTCTTTTTTTTCCCTTTACTCATTATAACCTTTCTCTCTCTCTCTCTCTCTCTCTCTCTCTCTCTCTCTCTCTCTCTCTCTCTCTCTCTCTCTGTATCCGTTTATTGTTAATTTCGTTTATTACTCCTTCCTTTCTTGTAATTTTCTTGTATGTATGTATGTATGTATGTATGTATGTATGTAATTTTCTTCAGTATGCTGAAGCGTTCGCTCTCTCACCACTACTATTTTCAGAAGCCACAGAGATAATTAGCCGTGTTTCCAAGAGTGTTTCTCCCGTTCATAATGTAAAAAAAATATTAATCTGTCACCAGAACTATAAAAATATCCTTAAAAACTCGAATCATTTCAACTAAGCCTTTTTCGATGTAGTGGAAGTGACGCGTGGAAATGCCTCAGAATATCACAGCTCCTCTGGTTTCTTGTCCTATATATTTAGTTATGTACCCCATCTTACGTCTTCTATGTTACTGTGAAGAGAACGGGTATTATTTAGGATAAACTCGTATGGAAGCTTACACTGATATGGCAAATCCCTAATAATTATGCCTTTCTCATTCTTCATTATAGCATACGGGAAGTTTAAAATTCTTATTGTTTAGTGTACTTTAAATTATATACAGTACATTTCATACCTGTTTTCTGAGTCATCTGTCACACAACCAAAACAAACTCAAATTTCAAGACAACAATTCCTTTCGTACTTAATAATGTACAAAAGCTCGAACATTCTTACTCTCTCCCTTCAACATATCACATTCATTTACCGTACACAACTTCCTCTTCCTTATAACTCCGCCAGTCTTGTTCTGAGTCATCCGTCACAAAAACAAAACAAAACAACTTCAAATTTCAAGGCAAAATTTTCTTTCCTATTTGATACTGTACAAAAACACTCGAACATTCTTAATCTCTCACAGTTTTCTACATATCACAATCATCTACTCCTCCTGCGCTTCCTTATAACTCCACCGCGTCAATAAACACGTAAAACTGTAAACTTTCGCGCACTTTCACTGACAAATGATAAGATTCCTGCATAATTTCGCCATAGTAAACACGAACACACCCAAAAACGTAAGAATCTACCCAGAATTTACCTTGAATTTACCTTTCCCTTACCTTCATGGTCCCTCCCACCTCCCCGTCGCCCTTTCCCCTTCCCTGGCAGTGAGGCAATGGTAGGTAGACAGGCAGGCAGGGAGGCAAGCAGGCAGGTTTGCAGGCAGTTGATGTGCGGCATGGCTGGAGTGAGGGTGGGCAGCTCTCTGATGGTGGTGATGGTGGTGGTGCTTGTTGGCGGGCTGGATGGTGAGTGTTGTGAGTGATGAGTGAAGAATAGATACGGTGTTGTGGTGTTTGGGTGTGTGTTGTGTGGACTTGTTTGTGTTGTGTGTGGTTTGTGGTGTAAAAACTGGTTTGTGACACGTGCAATACTTTCCAATCCTTTTCATAAACAGTGGAGTTTCTAAGTGAGGTCATCAAGGCAGTGTCACAAGGAAGAATGTTTAATTATTACATCATTTTGCTTAGTCGTATTGATAGTCTTGTCTTTTGTAACATTCCGTCTCGAACTGTCACCGTATTTTGAAAGGCTGTTTTTCTTTTCTCTGTCTCTCTCATAAGGAAAGTTTAGAGATCTGCGAAGATTTCATAAGTGACGTCGGATCCTTTTCTAAACTACCACTGGAATCACACACACACACACACACACACACACACACACACACACACACACACACACACAATGTAAATCAGTAGATAAATAAGTAAATGAATAAAAATACCATGGAAAACCTCAGAAAGATTAAAAGCTACTAGAAAAGACGCCATCTCGTTTAAAAATGCTGTCTTTTGCTTATGACAGTCTCTTATTCATCGTTCTATTATTATTACTATTTTTTTTTTTTTTTTCATCCTGACGTGACGAGTGATGGAAATACAATATGAATTACTTGTGTGTTTTTTAGGTCAGTGTTTTTAAAGATTGGCAATGACATTTATTTTTTGTGAAGTATATAATTTGTCTTCTAAAACTGGTTTGCATTACTTTGCAGTGTACTTCCTCTTCTTCTTCTTCTTTTTTCTTCTTTTTCTCCTTCTTCTCCTTCTTCTTCTTCTTCTTCTTCTTCTTCTTCTTTTTCTTCTTCTTCTTCTTCTTCTTCTTCTTCTTCTTCTTCTTCTTCTTCTTCTTCTTCTTCTTCTTCTTCTTCTTCTTCTTCTTCTTCTTCTTCTTCTTCTTCTTCTTCTTGCTGACGTTGTTGCTTTTGTTGTTGTCGCTATTGTTTTTTGTTGCTGTTCCTCCTCCTCCTCCTCCTCCTCCTCCTCCTCCTCCTCTATCTCTGACAGTATCCAGGAAATTATATATAAATAACTGTATGAGACGTTATTTTGTGTTTATGAGAAAGTTCATTGCGGGTGACTGAACTTGAGAGAGAGAGAGAGAGAGAGAGAGAGAGAGAGAGAGAGAGAGAGAGAGAGAGAGAGAGAGAGAGAGAGAGAGAGAGAGACCGCAGGCTGGTAACTGTACCTTTATTGCTCCGGTTAATGTGATAAAGGTATTATTGGCACCTTGATATAATTAGGCTGAGAATCTTGCCACTGGTCTCACATTAACCGGTTTGTCTCAGGCGTCGCCCTAGTTGATTCCCGCCCACGCCCCCACCCACATTCACGTTAGGAGGCATGGAGAGAGAGAGAGAGAGAGAGAGAGAGAGAGAGAGAGAGAGAGAGAGAGAGAGGGAGAGGGAGAGGAAACAGAAGAGGTGTTACTTATGGAAGAGGAATGAAAGAAAGGGTTTGGAAAGTTGAGAGAGAGAGAGAGAGAGAGAGAGAGAGAGAGAGAGAGAGAGAGAGAGAGAGAGAGAGAGAGAGAGAGAGAGAGAGAGAGAGAGAATTTTGTAGAATGTGTTTATCTTTTGTCATAATCTTTTAGTATTTTTTTTTATTTCATGTATATAATTGATAGATACATTCAAATTGTTGATGAATAGTGATGAAATTTTATTGATTGCTTTATAATTCATAGTAAACTGAAGTAAATTATGACGAAATATTTTTATAAAGACATATTTTAATCATCTTCCTCCTACTCATTTTTTTTTCTCCTCTCTTTCGTTGTTCGTCCTTCATCAATACAACTACCACCATCACCATCACCACCACCACCACCACCACTACTACTACTATTCTTTCACAGGTGCGGTAGTACAAGTGCCGCGCGTCAGACTGCCAATCATTGTCAAAAGCTTTCTGGAGGATGTGAATGAAAGGGGTTCGAACTGGTGCACCGCTTCTCTCTCGGCGCAGTGGGAATACCAGACCAACGTGACTGAGGAGACGAGGAAGGCACAGGTAGAGAGAGAGAGAGAGAGAGAGAGAGAGAGAGAGAGTGTGTGTTATCATTCTCTATTTTCTGCGTCTATCTGTCCTTTTTAACTGCACACTCTTCCACCAGCAATCATACACACCTAACTCTTATAAATATACTCTAACACACATCCACTAACCACTAATCTATTTATCTACACGTGAAAATATATAACACTTTCATTTACACACTCTAATTTCTATAAACCTCAAGAACACGTCCACCAGCTATTAAAGTGCATATCTCCACTTCTGAGAATCTTGAGACTTCTTTCATTTCTGAGTATAGTCCGTATTGAGAAACCCTTCGCTCTCTCTCACCACGACTATTTTCAAAGGCCACAGAGATGATTAGCCGGGACCTCAACTTCGTTTCTCCAGTTAGTTATGTAGAAATATTGTTAATCTCTCACTAGAATCATAAAAGCACTCTAAAAATCCGTGTAGCTTCAAGTAGAGCCTTTTGGATGTCGTCGGCGTGAGGCGTGGAAGTGTTTCTGAATTTGACTACCATCTAATATAATCAACTTTAACCCCCCTCAGCTACGTAACTGTGCATTTCAACCAGGGGACTCATGCATGATCACTCCCTCTTTCCCCTCCCAGAATGAGGCGCTACTGGACTTCGCGGTTTGGCGGCAGGAGACAGGGAATGCATCGAGAACCTTTGCCTCTCTCGCCCCTCTGCTGCCGGATGACCAGAGGCGACAGCTCCGTTTTCTGTTCTCTCTTGGCATGGCTGCGCTACCCGGGGCTGAACTGGAGGAGGTTAGGTTGTGGTGGTTTTTCCCGTGTGTCTAGCCAGCTGTGTGTGTGTGTGTGTGTGTGTGTGCTCCAGTTACATGTATAGCCTCTTCCTCCTCTTCCTCCTGCTCCTCTTTTTTTTTTTCCAGTTTTTCTCTTTTCTTTTTCTTTCTTTTCTTTTTTTTTGTGTATGTTCCAGTTATATGTACCTCTTTCTCCTCCTCCTCCTCCTCCTCCTCCTCCTCCTCCTCCTCCTCCTCCCTCTCGTCTCTTTCTCTCTGCCTTCCAGCTCTCACTTTTACATCATTCTTCTCCCAGGTTTAAATTTCTCTCCTACTGGTTCTGTCTCTTCTTTTTTCCTTTCCTTTCTTTATTTCCCCGTGTTTCCCTCTTTTGGTCATCAGTGGTGTGGCCTGACCTGAGCCGGCTTGTGTTTTTGCGTTGGGTGATAGAGGAGGAAGAGGAGGAGGAGGAGGAGGAGGAGGAGGAAGACTAGTAGTAATAGTAGTAGTAGTGGTGGTGGTATTGCAGTTATTGTTGTTATTTTCATGTCATCATCGCCACTATTCTCACCACCACTCACATACGGCTTTATTGCCTCTAGTCATCACCATCATCATCAGCATCATCACCAGCACTCACACGCCACTTTTTTGCCAGTATACGCGTCTTAAGTCCGAGATGCTTCAAGTGTACACCAGTGCCAGGGTGTGTGACTTTAACCAGCCCGCCAGGTGTGACCAAACCCTCAGCACAGGTGTGTAACGAAGCCTTGCAGGTGTGTGTTTTGCTGTCAGGAAAACATTAACATATTAGATAGATTGTTTTCAGTTGCGTAAGGGAAATTGTGACTAATTACTATTACTAAATTATTACTAATTTTTTTTCTTTTTCTTTTTTTTTTTGTGTGTTTTTAATTTGTTCCTTTTTCTTTCTTGACATTTTTCGCTGATATGGTAATAACATTTGTACCAATAAAAGAAGGCCCACTGAGGTGCCAGTCTCAGAAGAAAGGTCAGAAGAATCAAGCAAAATTACAGAATACCTTGATTTGAATATTACTCTTCCCTGTACCTTCCTCAGTAGAATTTCCACCAAGCGTTCACTACCAGCTCTCCTCTGTTACTTCCACAGGGATAAGTGAAAAAAAGACCCACAAAGCTTTCACTACATCTGGGTATTGTTCTTCCCTGTCCCTTCCTCCACAGACCTGAGCAAAATGATGAAGTCAAGCCGGGACTACCAGGAGCTGGCCCACGTGTGGCGTGCGTGGCGGGACAACACAGGCAGGAAGATGCGGCCGTATTTCAGCCAGCTGGTGACCCTCGCTAACAAGGCGGCAGAACTGAATGGTGGGTCGACTTGTGGTAGATAGAACAGATAAATCATAAGGAATATAAATTAGGTTATGGTTCTTATCAAGTCATCAGAACATAAATAGCAAAAGTAGCAAGAAATGTTAGCAAAAATAAGATGATTGGATTTGAGTATTGAGGAACATGGAGAAAACCAGCTGAGGGAAGATAAAAGGGAAGACAGAGAGTGAGGTGGAGAGATGGGACTGCATTAGAATTACAAAAAACGGGAGTCACAGAGGAAGAAACAAGAGATAGAGACAACTGGAGGAGACGTGTACATGCTACCAACCCCTCACTTTAGGAAAACAGCGAAAGAAGAAGAAGAAGAAGAAGAAGAAGAAGAAATACATTTGAATATTCTAAAACTAAATACAATCTCCAGGTTTTGGCAGTCGGGCTGAACAGTGGCAGGCGAAGTATAACAGCAACGGCAACTTTACATCTGTCCTCAGTGAAATCTTCCAGCAGCTAGCGCCCCTGTACCAGCAGCTGCACGCCTACGTCAGGAGGAAGCTGCGGGAGGTGAGGTGAACCCTGTGTGGTGTGTGAGGGAGTAGAAAACGTGCACTGATTCTACCGGTGACTCAGTTTACACAGTTGGGATTTGAATGTGTGGTTTAGTCGTGGTGTCGTAATTTTTGAGTCATAGGAAGGTGGAATGAAGTAAATTAAGCACAAAATCAGTTTACACGAGTGAAATCTTACTTTTCAATGTGTGGGAAAGTGAAATGAACCAAATTGAACAGAAAAGTAATTTATGTTTCTGAAATTTTAGTTTTTTTGTGGCCAAGTAGAATCGTGAATCTCTCCACTAGATACTCCGTAAACCAACAGTTTCAGTATCTATTCCTATGTAACCCAATGTAATTTCCCATAGACATTTACTAACGTCAGTAACTCTATTATATACCTGTGTAATCTTCGTAATTTAGGGACTAACACCTCAACAGGCCTTTTTTCACTCATTTTGTTGTAAGTCAGCGTCCATGTTACCTAAAAATGGATAAATAAAAAAAAATCTCTCCTTTAGCAATATGGGGAGACACACATCAGCAGGAAGGGGCCCATACCTGCCCACCTGCTGGGGTCCATGTGGGGGCAGCGGTGGGAGGACATCTACCCCTTGGTGAAGCCCTATCCACTCAAGGCTTCACTGGATGTCACGCAGGAGATGAAGGCACAGGTGAGGCTGAGAGTTAAACTATCTTCTTTATGTTGTTCTTTGTACGTGAAGGAGTACGTAGGGAAGACTTACATTGATAGCCTTACTGGGTCTGACAAGGCTGCTCTGTCTGTACTACCTCTACCGATTCTGAAACTTAGAGGCAAAAGAACATGAGAACATAATGGAAGCTGCACGAAGCCATCATGCCTACACATAGCAGTCCCTGTATGAATCTTATTTCCACCTATCATTCTTTCCCATAAATGTGTCTAATTGTCTTTTAAAGTGACTCGGCACTAACAATCTGGTTACTAATGAGTCTATTCCATTCATCTGCCACTTTATTTGAGAACCACTTCCTTCCTATCTCCTTTTTAATCCTATCACCGTGACACGAAATAATTAACAGCATCAGAAGCACTACAAGTCTTTACAAGCATTTACACGAAAGTTAGCCATGAAAAAAGAACACATTATACAATTTCTTCCCAGTTCAGAGATTGAATGTGGCTGTAGAGCAAGTAAAGATGTCTCAGAGTGATTGGTAATTAGAGAAAGGTGGACCAGGTGGCAGTCAGGCGGTTAATACTTACCAAACTATCTCAGGGATACACGGTGAGGAAAATGTTTGAGTTGGCGGATGATTTCTTCGTCTCACTGAACATGACTCGCCTTCCTGCCTCCTTCTGGCGAAACTCCCTCTTCGTCCGCCCCTCAGACAGGAAGGTGCTGTGCCAAGCCTCCGCCTGGGACTTCTGCAACGGCAAAGACTACAGGTAAGACTGCAACACCTGAGGGAGAGCGCAGGAGAAAGATAAGACAGGAGGAGAAATACAGTGACGTTGGTAAAGATTAAGACAGGACAAGACTTAAGAGAGAGAGAGAAAGAGAGAAGCTAGAGAAGACCTTTATATCAGAGACTGGGTTTAGGTTACAAAAATTACTGGAGAAAGAAGATACATGCACTTCCACTCCCAGAAACTGTTACTTCCTTTTCTTTATGCTTAGAAAGGAGAACGAAGTGAAGGTAACTGAAACGAGGTTATTGCAGAGTGAAAGTATAAAATGACAAGGTGATTCACTGTACATAGCGAATGTTGGAGTGTTGCGAAGTGAAGATTTTGTGGCAAGGGTAGTGTATTGCGCATCATGAGTCTTATTTATTCCAGAGTGAAGATGTGCGCTAAGGTTGACATGAAGGACCTCCTCTTCATCCACCACGAGCTGGGCCACATCCACTACTACCTGCAGTATCGACACCTGCCCCTCGTGTTTCGCAAGGGCGCCAACCAGGGTGAGGATTGCAATATTGTTAGTGTTAGGACATTAGGGAGCTTTAAAAGAAGATTAGACGGGTTTATGGATGGGGATGATAGGTGGAAATAGGTAGGTATATTTCATACCACGTGTAAGCCTGGTCGCTTCTTGCTGCTTCCCTTATTTCTTATGTTCTTATGTTCTTATCCTTAGACGTGTAATTGAGGAACATCTACATCTACATTTGTTATTAAAATTGTAGAATTCTTGTTAAATTATTACTATGGTCGCAAAAACACTCATGAAAACAACAGTAACTTACGCTACAGTCTGTAAATATATTCTAAGGACACACAAATGTAATATTGAGTTCATAATGATTTTTTCTTCCGTTAAAGATGCAGAATTCTTGTTAAACTGTTAGTAAAATCATGAGAATACTTGAAAATGCAGATTTCGTGTTAAACTATTATTAAAATCACAAAAACACTTGAAAGAAGCAAAATTCTTCTTGAAATATCACCTGAATCACAAAAATACTCTTGGAAATACACAAAAAAAAAAAATAATAATTTACACCACAACCTGCAAATATAACAAAGATGAAACGCTGAAACATTCGAGAAAATAACCCTTTAAAATTTCCCTTTAATCTGGGACTTGCACCTCAATGAGTCAATTTTTTTCTTTTCTTTTATTTGCTTGCCTTTTTTGCTGTCCTTCACGAGTGCTCCCCGTACATAAAACCAATTTAACATAACCCTTCCTCCAACAGGTTTCCACGAGGCACTGGGAGACACAATAATCATGAGCGTGGGCACTCCGCGGCACTTACAGAAGGTGGGTCTTTTGAAGGAGGTAGATGATGACCCTGAGGTGGAGATGAACTACCTCCTAAGAGTGGCGCTGCGCTGGGTTCCTCTCCTGCACTTCGCCTACGTGTTGGATCTGTGGCGCTGGGAGGTGTTCAGTGGCCAGGTCCCGGAGTATGCGTGGAACTGTGCCTGGTGGGAATTGAGGTAAGGAGTCCCAGATTACGTAGTGCCAAATTTGAAGTAGTAACAGGAATGAAATAAGGATTTTCAGATGCAGGTTAATACTAAAAGGTTTTTGCTATTCCATAAGTTGAGATTCCAGATGCAAGTCAGTGCCAGAAATGTGTTTGTTTCTCCTCAAGTTGTTTAATTATTGGAGAAATCGTGTTTGTTGTTAATTTCTGATGTGTTTGAGGCTAAGTAACGTCAGAAACCCATATGGTATTGATAAATATTACTGCTGTTAAAAGGAAGCTACCTCATCCCAACATTTTATTATTTTTGATGGAGAAAATCTAGCATATCCTGGTGGTACTTTCTGATTTGGTCTGTTTTGTAGAATACCACGTTTTCTTTAAGCTACTGTACGTGTTTATCCTCACTCCTCCGTGGCGTCGTTTCCAGGTTCCAGCTCCAGGGCCTCAAGCCGCCAGTGGTCAGGACGGAGAAGGACTTTGATCCCGCCGCCAAGTACCACGTGGTCGCTGACGTGGAGTACATAAGGTGAGTCCTGCTGTGAGTTATTGACCAGGATTATGAAACGCTTCGCTGTCTCACCACGACTATTTTCAAAGGCCACAGAGATGAATAGCCGGGTTCTCAAGAGTGTTTCTCGTGTTAATAGTGTAGAAATCTTATTAATCTGTCACTGGGACTGTAAAAACACCCTTAAAAACCCGTGGAACTTCAACTAGAGCCTTTTGAATGAAGTGGAGGGGCGGCGCAGAAGGTTTCAGAATATGGCCCATAGGAACGTCAGTGTGTGTGAATTTGTATCAACGAATGTACATTTCTGCTAACCTTTTTGTGACCACTGGTGGAATCCGACATTAAGACCCTTATTCTTAAATGTTTTTCCTCTCATTTGGATTATTTTCAAGAGTCAGAGATGAGGGGGATTGTGGGAGAACGTAGGTATATTTCATCAAGTGACTGCCACGTGTAGGCCTGATGGCTTCTTGCTGCTACCCTCATTTTCTTACATTCTCATGCATTGTCAGGTACTACGTGTCAACAGTGCTGCAGTTTCAGTTCTACAAGGCTCTGTGCATGAAGGCAGGACAGTACGACCCTCTCGACCCTAGCCAGCCCCTTCATAAGTGTGACTTCTATCAGTCCTACGAGGCGGGAAACACTCTTAAGTGAGTATATGGTTAGCAAAGGTTAGGTTACATCCTGCTCTGTCAAGATTACGCAGCATCAGTAACCATAACGCTGCAGCTGACAGACTATAGAGGGAAGACAAGAGAATGAAATGTGATTATTAGAGAAAACTGTAGATGAACATGATAGGGAGTGAAGGGTGACTTAAGTATCTCCTTATAAACAAACACAACAGCACGAATAATAAGATGGGAGAGTTGGAATATCTTTTAATATGTTGTAGGTAGAACATAAGAGCATAGAGAGGGACTTAGTGACTTAGTGAATCTTGTGTGCTTAAGACTAGATGCACAGAGATAAAACAGAACCAAAACAAACTTGTGTAATAATCACAATCACACACACACACACACACACACACACACACACATAGATACAAAACAAAGCCAAGATATCCTTCATTAACCCTCAAACTTCACCGCCTAAGGAATATGTTGAAACTTGGGCGTTCGAGACCCTGGGAGGAAGCACTGGGAGTCCTGACGGGGGAGACTGAAGGAAGGCTGGATGCTTCTGCTATGAGGGAATACTTCAAGCCTTTGGAGGAGTGGCTGGCCGCAGACAACAAGATGCATGACGAACACATTGGTTGGCAGTCTGGTAATATGTGGTGTTTTTTTTTTTTATTAAGTATTTCATCTAAGTGTTTTGAAGTTTATCGTTTGAATATTTTCGTCTCTGTTCCCATTTATTCATTAGTTTTTATATATTTGCATACTATTTCTTATTCTTAACTTCATCAGTATTTATTTATTTTTGTTTATCTTATTGTGCTCCTTCATTTCTTTACATTTCTCTTCTCTAGTTTGTTCCAATCACAATGCATTTTTAATCATACATATTTCATCATTATTATTTATCATTTCTAACTCCTATCTCACTGCATCTCTGGTACATTTCTCTCCTTCGTACGTCAGTTTCCAATCTCTTCCTCTCAGATGAACTTATATTTAATCATTATTTCAACGAGTGTTTATCAATCTTTTAACTCTTACCTCCCATTACCTCATATACCATCTCATCTTTACATTCCTCTCACGTACATTTCGATCTCTTCCTCACAGATGGAGAATACTGCAGGCAAGACTCACTGGGGGCTCTTCACTGACCTCCAACCTTCAGGCAAACTTTCCCTTCCCTTGCTCGGTGGTGTTCATCTTGCCACAGCCCTTCACCTACCCCACTTGACCCTCCCTGGCCCTCCCTGACCGTCCCCTGCCCTGCCTTGCCTCCTGGTGTGGTGCTGGAGTCTCCCCCTGCCCCATCCCTACCCCACCACTGCCCCACAGCTGACCCAGTCCCTGCCCCAAATGCCTTTAGTGACCCGTGACTCTACCAGGTGTGTGTAGGAGTGTAAAGTCATTGGTGGTCTTGCATTACGCTATGAAGGTAGGTCTCTCTCTCTCTCTCTCTCTCTCTCTCTCTCTCTCTCTCAAGTACTGGTGAAGTAAGTAGACTTATATCTATCAATGCATTTGTGTATCTGTTAATGTTTACAGGATTAAGTCAAGCTCGTAAAGTACCGTTTTTTAAAGTTAATTTGTCATAGTTATCTTTAAAACTATGAATGCTCCTTTCACACACAGCTCCGTCAGTCAGTCTGTGTGTGTGTAATAATAATAATTAATAATAATAAACGGTTTATTCTTTAGGCAGTCAACAAACTGAAAATGTACATTGGGGGTGGGGAAATACTTGACATTAATCCTAAAGGTGTGTGTGTGTGTGTGTGTGTGTGTGTGTGTGTGTGTGTGTGTGTGTGTGTGTGTGTGTGTGTGTGTGTGTCCTTTCATCCATAGGTCATCTCAGCACTGTTACCTGTTTATTTTCTCAAGTTAAGCGTCATGTATTGAACACTTCACATTTCTGTAGAGAGATGATATAATACATTAGTAAAATACACTATTTGTAATGTTTCGGGTCCTGAGAGCAGTACAGTAGGTAATACCCTCCAGAAATAGCCTTTATATGAATCACTTAAGGTGTTAAAATGTGTACAATTCCTGGCCACTCTCTCAGAAAAGGAAGTTTGTCTAATGTCGTGTATTTACACATTTAGCCGAAACAAGAAATAAATGTTTTTCTTTTATACTCTTTATGTTGTATGTGAGAGGAACACTGGCATAGGACAGTAAAAAGCAATGAAAAAAAGACCCGCTGAGATGCCTGTCTTTATAAAGAATGGTATAATTGTCTTGAAACTTACCAGTTATTAATATTTTGTGTAAGCAGCAGTTGATAATTAATTATATGGATGGTGTTCACTTCAGGTTTACACACTGAATAAATAAATAAATAAATAAATAAATAAAACCATTAGTCTTTAATATAACGCTTTGACAGTGGTAGCGTCGTGAACACTTCCGCCCTGCACCTCCACTACATCCGAAAGTCTGTAAGTTGAAGTGGCTCGTATTTTTAAGGGTGTTTTTATGGTTCCGGTGACATATTAACAAGATTTCTACATCATGACGTGAAGAAACACCCCTGAGAGCGTAGCAAATCATGTCTGTGGCCTTTGAATCGTGGTGAGAGAGCGAAGCGTTTCAGAGCACAGCCCTAATTGTAACCAGGTAGTTGTGACGTCAGAAGGCGAGAGAATGACGAAGGGGGTAAGATGTTTAGCGGCCAACTGACTCAAGATTCCACCCGCCTGAGTTACCACCGTGTGTGCAGACTTGCCCAGCCTTCTTACAGAGACCAACACGCTGCCGCCGGTAAGACTGGTATTAATGGTTTCCTTGTGGATGTGATTGTTTCTTTCGTCGGTTGCTTAGAGTGAGGGTTAGAGCTCACCAAAGCTATTTTCAAAGGCTACAAGGATCATCAGCTGAGTTCTCAAGGGTGATGATGTAGAAATCTTGTTCATCTGTCACTGCAACAATAAAATCATCAGTAAAAACTCGTGTAACTTCAACGAGGGCCTTTTGAATGTAGTGGAGGCGTGTACAGTGAATTTAAAACAGTGTACGATTAACATTCTCTTCCTGATCATCTTAGAAAATGAAAAACATGGAAGGTATACTAAGCCATACTGTTAAAAAATATAATTACATGTGTTCTAGTATACATTCTTGAACTTTAGCCTTATTTTCTACTTCCAGCTAAGAATTACTGTGTCTACTACCTGCTGACTATTGTGGGAAGACCAGAGATTTAATATTATTGTAGCACACTAATAAATCTTTACTGTCTTTACATAACATAAGAAAACGAGGGAAGCTGCAAGAAGCCATCATGCCTACACGTGGCAGTCCCCTGTACAAAACACACCAATCTATTTCCACCTATCATCCTCATTCATAAAATCTGTCTATTCTTTAAAGCTCCCTAATGACTCAACACTAACAACCTAATTACTGAGACCATTACATTCATCAACCACTATTTTAAAATCAGTCTTTTCTAGCGTAATCTGTTATTCCTTGTTCAAACCTGATTACTGATCCTGAATATTTTGCTTACGTCACCCTTGTTATGTCCCCTGTACCACTTACGTCACCCTTGTTATGTCCCCTGTACCACTTCAAGACCTCCACCTGATTCCCTTAACGATGTGACAAGATTAAGAGAGGCAGTAACTTGTTTACAGTCAACCGGAAAGGCTCATGTTATATTGAAAAAAGCTGAAGAAAATTGTAAGTATTCACACGTATAGCCAGACAGAGATGTTTTTATTTCAGTATTATAGCGTTTGAATTCATGATGAGTCATTGGAACCACACACACACACACACACACACACACACACACACACACACTAAGATTAAAATTTCATGGCGCCCCGATTACATCTCAGCTTGTAAATGTCGCTGTATTCCAGTCTGGCTTAGGACTGATAGTAGTAGTAGTAGTGTAGTAGTAGTAGTAGTAGTAGTAGTAGTGTATTATTCTATTCTTCCCCTTCGTCTTTTTTTTCATCACCACTACCCTTATCATCATCACCATCATCATTATCATTGTCATATATTTAAGCACTCGTATACGTTACACAGGTACACACACACACACACACACACACACACACGACATCTGCGCATTATTATTCTCTCTCTCTCTCTCTCTCTCTCTCTCTCTCTCTCTCTCTCTCTCTCTCTCTCTCTCTCTCTCTCTCTCTCTCTTTCATCAGCCAAACCAAACAATAAAATCTTACTAAACAACGCCACAAACTTAGTTAATTTACTTAGACAAATAACAATAAGAAAATGAATAAAGAAAAGAAATTATTCAAATATTCACTTCATTTATTCATCCCTTCATTAGGCAAAGACAACAACAACATTAACAACAACAACAACAACACACACACACACACACACACACACATTTCACATTCAAATCTTTTTCTCTTCTATATTTTCTCCTTCGTTCTCAATCCTTCCACCCTCTCCCACTCTTCCTGCCTCTCTCCCTCTCCCTCTCCCTCTCCCTCTCTCTCTCTCCGGTGATGTCTCTGATGAATGTTATTTGGGCCTGCCAATTCCCTCACCGTGCACCTGTCCATACGGCTGTCCAGGTGCCTGTCTTACCTGTCCGTGTGTCCATCGGCCCGCTAATCAGTCGAGGCCAGTGTCAATCAATGCTCTCCCTCTCCCTCTCTCTCTCTCTCTCTCTCTCTCTCTCTCTCTCTCTCTCTCTCTCTCTCGATCTCCCTTGGTAGTGAAAGGTCGCTGTGGTTAATGTATGTCTCCACTCTCCTCCTCCTCCTCTTCCTCCTCTTCCTCCTCCTCCTCTTCTTTTTCTTCGTCTTCTTTGCCTTTCTTACCTTTTCTTTTTCGTTGTTTTCTTCGTTTTCGTTCTCTTCTTCATTCTTCTCTTCTTCCTCCTCTTTCTCTTCCTCCTCCTCCACCTCTTCGTCGTCTTCGTTTGCATCCTTTATCTCATCTTTGTAGTGGTTTGCAATTCATTTCTCTCTCTCTCTCTCTCTCTCTCTCTCTCTCTCTCTCTCTCTCTCTCTCTCTCTCTCTCTCTCTCTCTCTTAGTCCTTTTTATTCCTTCCTTTATTGTTATTCCGCTTGATTTTTCTGTTTCTTTACTTTCCACTTCGTTTTCATTCTTCTGTCATTCTTCCTTCCTTCCTTCCTTCCTTCCTTCCTTCCTTCCTTCTCTCCTTCAATTATTCATCATTTCTTTTTCTGTCCTCTTTATTCCTTACATTCTTACCCCCCCTTCTCTCTCTTCCTCTCCACTGGCTCTGTTTCTCTCCCTCTCCCTCCCTTTCCTCTCCCTTCCCTCTGCCTCTTCAAGCTTTCATCGTCACCCTACCTGCCTTTTTCTCTCCCCCTCTCCCTTCCCTCTTGTTTATCTCCATTATTCCATCTATCTCTTTCTTTCTTTTTATCTTTTTTATATTTTTTAATCTATTTTCTTCTTGCATTATCGTGTTTGTTTATATTAATATCTACTACTACTACTACTACTACTATTACTACGGTTCGGTTTATTTAGCATAGTCATTCCAAGAGGTGAAAAATACAAGCAGGACTGACGTGTGTGTGTGTGTGTGAGTGAGTGCGTGCGCGCGAGTCACGAGTTCGAAGCGTCAGTCAAGTTTCGAACGTGGGTTTGGATGTGACGCGAAGTTTGATTGATCTGAGCAGTCGAGAGAGAGAGAGAGAGAGAGAGAGAGAGAGAGAGAAGAGAGAGAGAGAGAGAGAGAGAGAACCCCCCCCTAACCAGTAACATAACCAGTTTCTTGTTACTATAACCGACACTCCCCTCTCCCTCTCCCTCCTCCTCCCCCTTCCTCCCCCCCCACACACACACAAGGATAATTCCATTTTCTGTGGCCATTTACTCTTGGAAACGACAGAAGTTGGTACAAAGGACACAGCTAAAGCAACACCAACTAGAAGGAGCGAATAGGGAGGAGGAGGAGGAGGAGGAGGAGGAGGAGGAAGGAAGACAAGGAGGAAGGAAAAGGAGGGAGGAGCAAAAGAAGGAATGAAGGGGAAAGAAGAGAAGGGAGGAAAGAGAGAGAGAGAGAGAGAGAGAGAGAGAGAGAGAGAGAGAGAGAGAGAGAGAGAGAGAGAGTTAATGGGCGTATAGGTAACCTTGTTAATGGCGTGGAAAACTTTTTTGTTCAGGAAAATTAATGAGAAAAAAAAAAAGAATAGTGGCCCCTTCAAATACTTCCTTCCATCTACCCTCGTTTTCTTTTTCTCATCCACGCTACCTCCACCTACGATCCACTTAAGCACTAGTTATCCACATACACATCCCAGAGTCACCATTTCATCCACATTCGCATCGTCATCCACTTTAAATTGATGTTTATAAAATAATCCTTATAGCTAAGTACCCGCCACTAGATCCTCACTACAAAATCACTACATATTCTCACTATAGACTAACTTAAAAGCAACAAGTCCAGAATTACTGTATTTTCACTATATAGTTCTTATAACTTCACTATACACGTTCATTGCCTCCTTGTACCCTTATAAATATCATCCTATATCCTCACTATACGTACACGGCCTTATAACTTGACTACACGCGCACTGTAACTTCCTATACACTGAATATTGCTTCCTGTATGTGCTTCTTTCCCGTATCCAAACAGCCGCCATCTTCCCACGCCCACACGCCCTCTGGCAGCCACGCCCTAGCCATAAGATTTCATTGCATGCGACTTTCGTGATTGTGAGGTCGTGTGAGCTCGTGTGAGGTCGTGCAAGGTCGTGCAAGGTCGTGTGAGGTCATGTGAGGTCGTGTGCGTCAGACTATTGCTCCTGCAGGGGTCGTCGTAGGTCGTACTGGTCCCTAAGTGGCTCTCGTGCCCCCTTCAAGATGGCACAGATGGCCACTAACCCACCCCACACCTCTCCCTCCACTCTCCCTCCACTGAGTAAGAGGGTAAGAAAATTGTGTTGGTTTTCATCTGGTTGGAAAAGTTTGGTGTCTAAAGAGTGACTGGCCTTGTGGATTTAATTGGCTGTGGTGCAGTGTGGTGGTGTGGTGGAGTGTGCGCGTCTACCACACCACACCATCTCTACCATAAACACTCCTCACCATCACTATCACCCATCACCACCGCCGCCATCACCACGCAGGCGTCACTACCACAGTCATAATCACCACCATTACTGTCACCACCACTCTTGCACTACCACCACTACTATCATCACCACCACCCTACACACATTCCCACCGCACGTCTGGCCTGGTTCACTGCCTTGGGGGCGGCGCGGGGGGGAGTGGAGTGGAGGGCGAGGCAGGGAGGAGGGGTGGAGCGGGGAAGTGGCGTTGGTGGCTAAGCTGGCGGGAAATATGGTCTCCCCAAGACGCCACTAAAATTCTGGTGCGCTTCATTTTCACGACATTTAGCAGCCGGGCAATCTGGCGGGCTTTCACACCCGTCCTTAGTGGCTAAAGAAAATTGCCGGGGGAGAGAGACGCAAGCCTGCCCTTCCTCCCCAACGCACTGTGACCCCTTACTGTCTTGAAAACTTTGGGGCGATAACGTGCTAGGGGCGTGGCGCGTCGGTGCATGGCCCTACAGAGACGGGGAGAAGAAGGCCCTACTTGCCGTTTGATCTCATAAAGAGAGAAAATATGAGGGCGGCGGCCATCTCATATCCGTGTGGGGAGAATGCATATGGCTGAATTAGCGCGTCCAATGTCCACATTTTATTACTTATATTGTCGACGACATAGTCTTTATCCCAGCCTACCGACATACGTTTTAATACTGGTGTCTTACTGGTCCTGGCCAAGTTCTTTTCCCCCCCCTCTCTCTCTCTCTCTCTCTCTCTCTCTCTCTCTCTCTCTCTCTCTCTCTCTCTCTAGCTCTCTTTCCTCCTCTCTCTCTCTCTCTCTTGTTTCCCTTCTCTTTCTCCCACTTTCGTTCTCTTTTCTTTTTTTTTCTCCGCCTCACTTCCACTTTCCTCCTGCTTTTCTCTCTCTCTCTCTCTCTCTCTCCTCTCTCTCTCTCTCTCTCTCTCTCTCTTCTCTCTCTCTCTCTCTCCTCTCTCTCTCTCTCTCTCTCTCTCTCTCATGTTCACCCCTCGTTCCCTCCTGTCATCGCCTCTTCCACTCACTCTCCCTTTATAGTTTCGTGCATCCTCTCCCCTCCTCTCTCTCTCTCTCTTCTCTCTCTCCTCTCTCTCTCTCTCTCTCTCTCACTCTCTCTCTCCTTC
>NC_087188.1:14583734-14588734 GCF_035594125.1 Scylla paramamosain
AGTACTAAGTGTTTATCCGTGAGAGGTTTCGTGACTCCCCTTGATGCAGCAAACCCACCTTGCGGCAGGCAGTGGTGGCAGTGCATTAACCAGAGAGCCAGGGAGTTAACATTATCCACGCGTGTATCTCGTGTGATATTCAACACTCCCCTCTCTGGAAAACTTCGTGATTATAGCTCCTGTGTTTTCTCGTATGCTTCCTCCGCTGCTAACTACGGTGCTTGTCTCCGGAGCCACGATGGAAGCAGGGTGGTGCGTTGCATTATAAAACTCGAACTTAAACATTCACGCGTGACGGACAAAGTGAGTGAGAGAACTAGTGTTTATGCAATGCGAGGAAGGCGAGAGGAGGTGGTGCTGGGTGGGGAGTGACGAGCGATTTGAGTGATGGCTTGGCAGGGCTTGTAAGTGAGGAAGAAAACAAGAAGAAAAGACAGGAAGGGTATCAGCAGGTTTAATGTCTGTCTTCGCTACCATCACCACCACCACCACCACCGCTGCCGTCGCCACCACAGGAACAGAAAACGCGTGAGTGGGTAAAGATTTTTCATTTGTGTCGTTTGTGTTAATGCATGTATCTGTGATTGGCTCTCTCTCTCTCTCTCTCTCTCTCTCTCTCTCTCTCTCTCTCTCTCTCTCTAGTAATAATAGTCACCGCTTAGTTGTCGAGCTTCGGACAGAGAGAGAGAGAGAGAGAGAGAGAGAGAGAGAGAGAGAGAGAGAGCTTTGTTGATCGCCACGGATGAGAGAGACTGGGAGAGAGAATGGGAGATAACCGAGAGATGGGGGAGAGATAGAGGCAGCGGGTGATGTAGAGAGAACAGAAGAGGCGGTGTGTTGGGGAGGGCAGGCGGAGAAAGAAGAGGAGGAAGAGGAGGAGGAGGAGGAGAAGGAGAAGAAAGACGGAGGGTGAAGGTTAGCACTCATTTCTCAGTGTCATTTTAGACTCTTCCCATTTTCTGTCTGTGTTAGGGGAGAGCGTCCTTCTCACTCTCACTCTCTCTCTCTCTCTCTCTCTCCCGCTCTCCCTCTCTTCAAGACGCCATAAAAAACGGGGAAGCATTACTTTTTTCCACTTATCTTCGGAAAATGGCTGCCGTTATGAGGAGGAACACGACTCTGATGGTTTTGAAATTGCAACATAAAATAGCTCAACATTCCCTTGGCGCCTTGTAGCCTTGCGAGGGGGCTGTGGGGGCTGTGGAGGCTGTGGGGGGCTGTGGGGGTTCATGGGAGGGCTGTGGGGGGCGTTTCTGTATGGGTGTGGGAAGCTGCTGGTAGGCTGTGTATGACTTGTTGACTATTTGTAAGAGGTTTCTGTGGCAAAGGCTGTGTTTCTCTGGGCTCGTCTAGTGGGTGTTGGGCTGAGTCTGTGGGGCGGAGGGGAGCTGTGAATCTGTGGGACCACCTCGGCTTTCGCTAGCTTTATATGTTATGTTGTGTTGTGTTGATGTTCAGTCTTGTTATATTGCGTTATGTTACTGTTTGTGTTCCTGCTATTCACAATGTCACACACACACACACACACACACACACACACACACACACACACACACACGTCAAAGGACACTGGAATCTTCACCACCACCACCGTTACCACCACTCCCACCATCACCACCACCACAAACAGCTGGATGTGAATATATTTCCTACGAGAGACAGAGAGAGAGCAGGAAGGAGAGAGAGAGAGAGAGGGAGGGAGAGGAAGGTACAGTAGACTAAGAGTAAGAGGAGGGAGAGGAGGGAGAGAGATCACGACTAGAAGCGCACAGCCTCACTCCTTTTCGAGCTAATTTGTTTATCATGCATCCCGTTAAGCAAGTCACGCCCGGCTTGGCTTTGTGGCTTAGCGGGCGATTCACCAGCTTAGCTTCTGGAAACACTGCGGAGGGACACACACAGACATAGCATCAGCAGGAGGAGGAGGAGGGAGGAGGAGGGAGAACAGAAATAGTGACGAGGAAGAGAAATAGAAACAGTTGTAGTGGTAGTAGTAGTAGTAGTAGTAGAAGGAGGAGGAGGAACAAAAACAACATAAGAGGAAGGACAAAAACAGCGCGAGGAGGAATATAAGAACACAAAGTAACATAAACGAAGAACAAACACAACATTTACTAGCATTTATCAGTCTGTTTAGGAGTTACTGAGGTGGTACAGTGCATTAATACAGAGAGAGAGAGAGAGAGAGAGAGAGAGAGAGAGAGAGAGAGAGAGAGAGAGAGAGAGAGAGAGAGAGAGAGAGAGGCGTAGGTTAGTAAGAGATTGTAATGAAACACACACACACACACACGAACATACAGAAGCTTGGAATTCCAGTGTTAACCGTGTGTGTGTGTGTGTGTGTGTGTTTGTGTGTGTGGGCGAAAGAGAAGAGAGAGGCCAGGAATGGGACACAAAGGAAGACCACATTGGTGTCCTAATGCCCGGCCCAGCACACTACAGCCCTCCATGTCCCCTTAATCTTCCTCCTCCTCCTCCTCCTCTTCCTCCTCCTCCTCTTCCTCGTAGCTTCAGTATTTCGACAGACTCCAAAAGCGACCGGCTATCTCACCACAGTTTATTGCTCTCTCTCTCTCTCTCTCTCTCTCTCTCTCTCTCTCTCTCTCTCTCTCTCTCTCTCTCTCTCTCTCTCTGTCTCTCTCTCTCTTCAAGGTCAGACTTAAGTAATATTAAAATGTTGCTAAATGTTGTAAATTTGGTCATTTTTATGTGTGTGTGTGTGTGTGTGTGTGTGTGTGTGTGTGTGTGTGTGTGTGTGTGTGTGTGACTAAATAAGGACTTTTATCATTTGCGCGTAAATATGACTCTCTCTCTCTCTCTCTCTCTCTCTCTCTCTCTCTCTCTCTCTCTCTCTCTCTCTCTCTCTCTCTCTCTCTCTCTCTCTCTCTCACATTCGTCTTTCTCAGTCTCTTCCTGCAACACACTACAAAATTTTTCACCTTTTACTCCTTCCCCCTCCAATATCTCAATCCTCCTCCTCCTCCTCCTCCTCCTCCTCCTCCTCCTCCTCCTCCTCCTCCTCTTATTTTAATCCATTGAGCATTCCTCCCTCCCTCATCCTATCCATGTCCTTAAGTTTCGGAGCCTTTGCAATATATCTTCCTCCTCCTCTTCCTCCTCCTCCTCCTCCTCCTCCTCCTCCTCCAGTCAGGTCTCCCGGGGGTTGCAAGACGGGCGGTTCCTGACACTATCACTAGCGCCCGTCAGCCTCGCACCATGCAAGCTTCTGCCTTACTGACACCTCCTCTCTCTCTCTCTCTCTCTCTCTCTCTCTCTCTCCCTCTCTCCCCTCCGTCCCCCAGAGCGCCACTTGTTGCAGCTTCACTTCGGCTTCTGTTGGGCTTCGCTGCGGCTCGTCAGGCTTCGGGACTTCGGTTTTGGCTTCAGCTACACCTTCTTTGTCCCTATGGATAGTTTTCCTCTTATTTATTTATTCATTTATTCATTTTATTTATTTATTTTTTTTGTGAGTGTGTTTCTTTCAGCGAATGAAGTTAAAATTCGTTTTTTTTTCGCTTTATTTCGGTTTATTGTCATGTTTTGTGTTTGTCACTGAGACCACCCGATGTCCTCCTCCTCCTCCTTCTCCTCCTCCTCCTCCTCCTCCTCCTCCTCCTCCTCCTCCTCCTCCTCCTCCTTCCTGTACTGTAAGTGAGGAAGGAACAGAGGAGGTAGAATGGTAGATGAGATGGGGAGGTGGAAGGAAGGGAGGGTAGAGAGGGAGGAAGGGGAGGAGAGGGAGGAAGAGGAGAGGGGAAGAAGGGTTAAAGGGACAGGTAGGAGTGAAGGAGGAGTGTGTCTTCCTGTCACCACTCAGTAGGGAACCCTTCTCTTCCTCCTCCTCTTCCTCCTCTTCTTCCTCCTCTTCCTCCTCCTCCTCCTCCTCCTTATACACTTGTAAGGTGAAGTATCTGTTATTCGTTATCACCAAGGAAGAAGAGAAGGAGGAGGAGGAGGAGGAGGAGGAGGAGGAGGAAGAGTCTTCGGTAACTTGCTTAGAATGACAAGACTATTGTAAGAAGTGGGCGCTTACGAGTGTGTGTGTGTGTGTGTGTGTGTGTGTGTGTGTGTGTGTGTGTGTGTGTGTGTGTGTGTGTGTGTTGAATACTCATCAGATAAGAGAATTCTGATAGCCAGATTATATATATTATCCTTCTCTTCTTTTCCTACTCCTCTTCTTTATTTTCCTTCCCTGCTTCTTTTCCTCTTCCTTTTTTCCTTCCTTCTTTACTTCCTCTTTCTAAATTTCCTTCTAGTTCCTTTCATTATTACAAATTATCATATTTTCTTCCTTTTCTTCCATTCCTTCTTTTCTTTCCTACTCCTCTTCTTTATTTTCCTTCCCTGCTTCTTTTCCTCCTCCTTTTTTCCTTCCTTCTTTACTTCCTCTTTCTAAATTTCCTTCTAGTTCCTTTCATTATTACAAATTATCATATTTTCTTCCTTTTCTTCCATTCCTTCTTTTCTTTCCATTCTCCTCTTCTCCCTTCTCCTTTCTACGTCCTTTCTCCCTTTCGTATTTTCCTCCTCTTCCTTCCCTTACTGCACATTATCATATTTTTCCTCCCTTTTCATTCTTTCCTGCCCTTCTTTAATTCCCTCATCATTTCCT
Source organism: Scylla paramamosain (assembly GCF_035594125.1). Lineage (NCBI taxonomy): Eukaryota > Metazoa > Arthropoda > Malacostraca > Decapoda > Portunidae > Scylla > Scylla paramamosain. The sequence goes on from NC_087188.1 coordinate 14,588,347, forward strand.
GCTTTTCTTTACCCTCGTTATCACCGCCCTCTTTTTCTCTCTTTTCTCTCTCTCTCTTTCTTATTTTCCTTGTTTATGTTTCACTGTTTGTAATTTATCTTTTTCTCTCTTTCATATTCCATATTTATTCAGTTTCTCCTGTAATTTGAGTTTTATATATTGCTTCCTCCTCCTCCTCCTCTTCTTCTTCTTCTTCGAAAGTAAGACAAAGGTGCTCGATTGAAGAATAGAAGGAGGAGGAGGAGGAGGAGGAGGAGGAGGAGGAGGAGGAGGAGGAGGAGCGTGTTACTGTGTCAAGGCAACAGGAATTTCCTTAGCGTGTGTATTCTAAAAAAAAAAAAAAAAGAGGAGGAGGAGGAGGAGGAGGAGGAGAAGGGGGGTCATCACT
>NC_087188.1:14593734-14598734 GCF_035594125.1 Scylla paramamosain
GAGAGAGAGAGAGAGAGAGAGAGAGAGAGAGAGAGAGTAATGCAAATGAGAGTAAAGAAGACCTAACTATCTTTGGACGTCACTCTTTACTCTCCCTCTCCCTCTCTCTCCCTCTCTCCCTCACCCTCTCCCTCCCTCTCTCTCTCCCTCTCCCTCTCCTCCCTCTCCCTCTCCCTCTCCCTCTCTCCCTACCAAGTCGAAGGTTCATCCATCAGGTGTGTCGCGCCCCTCTGGGAAGTCGACGATCTATCATTCTTTTTCAGCCTCGTGCAGCCAAGTCGAGGCTCCACCACGCGGATAGATTTGACTGGAGGAGGAGGAGGAGGAGGAGGAGGAGGAGGAGGAGGAGGAGGAGGAGGAGGAGGAGGAGGAAGGGAAGGGAAGGGAAGGAGGAGGAGGAGGTTATGAGGGAGGATAGGAAGGGAGAAAGAGGAAGAGGAGGAGGGGAAGGGAGGGGAGGAGGTAATGAGGGAGGTTAGGAAGGGAGAAAGAGGAGGAGGAAGAGGAGAAGGATAAAAAAAGGCAAGAAGGATGAAGAATAGACGAGAAATAGATGAAAAGGAGAATAGATAAACAAAAAAAAACAGTGAAAATAAAGAAGAAATAGAGAAATAAACAAAACATTACAATAACGAACAGGAGAAGCAAGAGACGAGAGAAAACACGTGATAAAAGGGAGGAACGAGATATAAAGAGAAGCAAGGAGGGAGATAAAATAGAGGAGAAGGCAATTAGAAGAAGATAAAGCGGTAACAGATGAAGTGAGGAGTGAAATGGAAGTGAAAGAATATGAAATAAGATGTTAGTTTAATTGAATCTTGCGGAGGAAATGTGAGAGGGGAGAGAGAGAGAGAGAGAGAGAGAGAGAGAGAGAGAGAGAGAGAGAGAGAGAGAGAGAGAGAGAGAGAGAGAGAGAGAGAGATTTTCTTTCTTTCCTTCGTTTTTTCCTTCCTTCCTTCTTTCCTTCCTTCCTTCGTTCCTTCATCATTTCTCTCTCCTTCTTTATTAACCAACTTTCTTTCTTCCTTTCTATTCCTTCTATTTCCTTCCTTTTATTCCTTCCCTCCTTCCCTCTTTCCTTCGTTCATTCTCTCTTCTATTCTTGCCTTTCTCCCCTTTATCCTTTCAGTCACGGAAGGGCCAAGAGGTCTGATGCTACCTGCTCTTCCTTTGTGTTCCCTTGTGTAGTGTTTCCCGCCACTACTTCTACCGGATCCGAAATGATTTAGTCCCCGTGTAAAAGTGTATAAGGATTTTCATGTTTAAGTAGGTTGTATTTCACAGTAACCCCCTCCCCGCTCTCTCTCTCTCTCTCTCTCTCTCTCTCTCTCTCTCTCTCTCTCTCTCTCTCTCTTATGAATGGCTCTGATTCTGGTACAGATTATGAACATCCGGTGTAAATCAGGCAGCAGCACCAGTTTTATGTGGTAAGGCAGGAATGTGGCGGTGTTGTGGTAGTGGTGGCGGTGGCGGTGGTGGTGGTTGTGATGGTGGTGGTTTTGTGCTACCTTGTGTTGTGGTGGTGTGGTGGTGATAATTGGTGGTGAAATGGCAGTGACATAGTATTGGAGGAGGGGAAGAAGAAGAAGAGGAAGAGGAGGAGTCACTGTTTCTTCTTCCCGCTAATTCACCTTCCCCCCGCGACATTTCACGCCTCGGTCACCACACACAGCGGGGCAGGGAGAGTCGGCCCCCGCATTAAATTACTCGTATAATTAAACCGTAGCCGAGGCTGAGCGCTCCTGGAAGCTGGAGTCCCGTGGCGCGTAATAAATATCCTGGAATATATCATGGAAGGGGTTTGGGGGACGCCTGGAGCCTCCCACCAACACAGAACCTTCCTGCGTTGCTCCTTAGGGCTGGAAATGGTCTGGAGTCCCTTGCGGCTCCACGTGGCGGCCCAAGGAGTGAGTGGTTTGAATTATGTAAACGAGCTTTAGTTATTCAGTGTACAAAGTGGCAAACATTCTCATTACAAGGCCGCAGACACGAGGGAGAGTGATGGTCATGGCCCCTCCGCCTCGAGTTATCACGGCTCTGGTACCTGACGAAGGGCGGACGGCGAGGGAAGGCTGGAAGGCTGGCTGGAGGGAAGGCAGGGAGGGAGCGTGTGGCCGGCCTGGTAGAGGGTGGGCTGGAATGACAAAGGAAGGGAGCTGCTCTAGTCTATTCAACAGCGGACGGCAGAAGACGTAAGAAAAATAAGTTAATGACAGTGATAGACGGAAGGAGGAACGAAGGGACAGACGGACAGACGCTTCTTCCTTCCTTCCTTCATTATCTTCTTCCTTAGCTCTTCTCATCCTCCTTCCCAATCTCCCTTCTCTCTAACATCACATTTTATCTCTCATAATCTTCTAACTTCCTCTTTCTCTCTCCCTCACAGCATCCCTCTCCCTCTCTGTCTCTCTCTCTCCCTTCTGTCACACTCTCCCTTCCCCTCTCACAGCTCCCCAGTTGACACAGATTCCAGGATTAGATCTAAATATTCTTCCAGGAAACACGTGACGGATTGGCCTTGCTCTCCTTTTCCAGTCCTTTCCTTCGTTACACTCCCCACACACCGTCACACCACATCGTCACACTGTCCCCCGTAACATATAATTTTCTGAAACTTTTTTGCGCCGCACCTACACCACATTGAAAAGGCTCTAATTGAAGATACACGGGTTTTTAAGGGTGTTTTTATGGTTCTAGTGACAGATTAACAATATTTCTACAGCATTAAGAGGAGAAGCATTCTTGAAAACCCGCCTAATCATCTCTGCGGCCTTTGCAAACAGTCGTGGTGAAGAGCAAAACGTTTCAAAATACTAGCATCATTTCTCACGCCACCATCATCACTAGGAGCACCCGCTGTCAATGCATCACACGCAAGGCTGATGAATACACAAAAAGAGACAAAAACACGGCAAATTTTAGGTGTCAGCCGGAAAAGGGGGAAAAAAAGCGCCGGATCCGCACGAATCACCCGCATACAGATCGACGTGTAATGAAAGAGAGTGCAGAATATTTACATACGCAAATAAAAACATGCAAAACACCCACACACACACACACACACACACACACACACACACACACACACACACACAGACACCGCGGTAACAAAGCTCTCCATTAGTGTGAAGAATAGGGGAACATAAATAACAGCAGCAGCAGCAACAATAAGAGTAATAGTAATGGTGGTGATGATAATAATAGTAATAATAATGATATGAAGGGTTACGTGGAAATCTATCACCCAATTTTTCTTTTCTTTTTCTTTCTTTCTTTTTCTTTATTTCTTTGGATTTAGTTAAGTTAGTTTGAAGGTGCTATCTAACTTATCCTAACTTAACCTAACCTAACCTTAACCTACCAAACCAAACTAAACCTTACTTAACCTTCCCCTATCTTATCGAACCTCACCTAACTTAACCTAACCTAACCTAACCTAACCTAACCTAACCTAACGTAACCTAACCTAACCTAACCTAACCTAACCTAACCTAACCTTACTTAACCTAACCTAACCTAACCTAACCTAACCTAACCATACTTAACCTTACCCCATCTTATCCAACCTAGCATCACCTAATTTAATAATGATACACACCCACAACGTCCCACAACTCCGTACCGTCCCGCAGCATCCAACACGCCCCTCTCCTTCTCCCCTCTCCCCTCTCCTCTCCCGGACGAGTGAGAGCTGCAATTAACATCTAATTACCTGCGGGGGAAAAATGAGTGAGGAAAGTGACAAACTAGCAGTGGTCCCCAGTTTCCCCAGTCTGCGGGTGTCAGGAAACTGGGAATATGTTGAAACCGGGAGAGAGAGAGAGAGAGAGAGAGAGAGAGAGAGAGAGAGAGAGAGAGAGAGAGAGAGAGAGAGAGAGAGAGAGAGAGAGAGCAGACAGTGAGAGAGAGGGACAGAGAAAGAGAGAGGCAGACAGTGAGAGAGAGGGACAGAGAAAGAGAGAGGCAGACAGTGAGAGAGAGAGAGGGACAGAGAAAGAGAGAGAGAGGGAAGGAGATTTTTCTGTGGCACTGACGTCTTCATTAGTCTAATGGAGAGGAAAGGAAGATTTTTGCATGTTTCCTGTCATGACTGTCTGTGTGTGTGTGTGTGTGTGTGTGTGTGTGTGTGTGTGTGTGTGTGACGTGAACACCGCTATACAATACACAGGTGCTACACAACGCTAGGTAAGGTTAGGTTATTTCATCTAACTTAATTTAACGTATTATTTCGTTTCTTATTAAAATTTACGTTATTTCATGTAATCTTACCTAACCTCACCTAACGTAACCTGACCTTATCTAATTAAACTTAACTTAACCCAACCAAACCTAACTTACCCTAACCTAACCTAACCAAACATAAGCTAACCTAACCTAACCTAACCTAACCTAACCTAACTTACCCTAACTTAACCTAACCTAACCTAACCTAACCTAACCTACTAAATAATTTCCTGCCAATACAATTTTCACCTTTCTCTCGATATAAATCTAACCACACCGCCACCACCATCACCACCATCACCACCACCACCACTACTACCGTCACCACCACCACCATTACCATCACTCGTCACCATCCCGTCACCGTCATCACCATCATTCCAGCAGACGGGGCGGTGGCTAAAATATATGTAGAAGGTGAAAAATACTGCGGCGCCATATTGCATCTGCCATGACTGATAATGAAAACGCCATTTGCGATCGACACACATCACTGGGTTATGCTAATGCTCTCTCTCTCTCTCTCTCTCTCTCTCTCTCTCTCTCTCTCTCTCTCTCTCTCTCTCTCTCTCTCTCTCTCTCTCTCTCTCTCTCTCATTATTACTATTCATGTCACACAGAACGAAGAGAGAGAAAAAAGAGAAAAAAAAGTTGATGAGAAGGAGAAGGAATAAAAAATAAAGATCTGAAAAAGAGAGAGAAGAGAAAATAAATGAAGTAGATTAAAATAAAAGTACGAGACACACACACACACACACACACACACACACACACAC
>NC_087188.1:14603734-14633734 GCF_035594125.1 Scylla paramamosain
AACGCCACCTGCGAAGTATAACGCAGCTGGAGAGCCCCGCAGCTGCCGCCCAACGAGCTCAATGTTACTAAACGCCGCTCGTGTAAACAAGTGACGCGAGACGGGAGGCGCTATCTACCGGGGTGGCTGACGGCGGCGATCAGCGGAGGGCGTCAGGCGGGCGTTATCAGGCAGGGAGGCGGCCGTCAGCAGCTGGGGGCCGTCAGTGAGTCAGGGGGAGGCGGACTGACCCCCTAACCCTCCCTGACATCCTCCCTGACGCCTGCTCCCTGACACCCCCGCCTGACACCCCCAGCTGACAAGATAAGCCAGAGCAGCGGACATCCCCGACGTTGGCACACAATTAAGATGGAGAACCCGATACATCCCGGGGTATAATTAGGCGACAGCACGTTCTGGGGGCTGGGGGGGAGGGAGGGGGACCTGGAGGGGCTGGGGGGAGAGAGGGAGCGCTTGAGGGAGGGGTTAGTGGATAGGTCTTTGGAGAGGAGAGAATACTGGAGGGACCACAGAAGGGAGGGAAGTAGGAAAGGAGGGAGGGAGGGACTACTGGAGGAGCTTCAGGAGAGAGGAAGGGATAAGTGGAAAGGGTGGAGAAGGGAGGGAATGTACCGAAGAAGGGAGGGATGGTAAAGGGGAGGGAACACTGAAGGATGCGCGAGAGAGAGAGAGAGAGAGAGATCACAGAAACACCCTTTTCACACCCCCTCCCCCACCCGCCGCCCTTTCGCAACGCACGCCGTAGCCACATGAAGGGTCGCGCGTTGGTCTGGTTTCGGGAGGCGCTCAAGCACGACTGTGGCTGGAGATCAAGAGTGATGGAGTCAATTTGTAAGATTAAGGGACTAAATATGGAGATGAAGTGAGCTGTGAAGAGGAGGAGGAGGAGGAGGAGGATGTTAAGAGAATGAGGTGCAGGAGGAGGAGGAGGAGGAGGAGGATGTTAAGAGAATGAGGTGCAGGAGGAGGAGGAGGAGGAGGAGGTGATGGTGGCGGTATACAGTGTGGCCTCGTAGTTAATACAGGGTGGCGCATAAATTACTTAGCCGGGAAAAAGGTTTGTCCCTTATGAATAATGAAAAACAGCTTCCGCACCACCCTGTACTTGTGGGAACGTTGTGTAGGTCGATACGTGTGTGTGTGTGTGTGTGTGTGTGTGTGTGTGTGTGTTTGAGGTTATGTAATTTTGAAGGTACCAAAAGAGACAGAAGAGGAAGAAGAAGAAGCGACATCACAGTTTTTTTTTATTTTTTATTTATTTGTGTGTTTGTTTTTTGTTTAAGTAAAGTTTGGTCTGTTATTTTCTTTAATTTTAAGGATTTTTTAAGGTTCTTCGTCTTGTTCTTCCTCCTTTTCTTCTTTTCTTCTTGTTATCATTCTTATTCTTGGTCTTGTTCCTGTTATTATTATTATTATTTTCATTTTTTTCTCTTTTCCCGGATTTCAAAAAGAGGCACCATTTTCAATTTTTCCTTTCAAGATTTTCAAATTCAACTCCACTTTCCATACACAGAGAGAGAGAGAGAGAGAGAGAGAGAGAGAGAGAGAGAGAGAGAGAGAGAGAGAGAGAGAGAGAGAGAGAACCCACTAATAGCAAACATAACTGAAGACAACACTTACATCCCATTTTCTTTTTACGAGGGAGACTTTAACACGAGAACTAACTACAATTTATTATCGTTTATGAAAACCACTAACATTTGAGAGGAAAGAGATGAAAAGCAGTATTTTCAAGATGCCAAGGCGTTTTTTGTGCGTCTCTGCGTGTGTGTGAAGGAGAGAAGGTGGTGAGGTGGTGAGGGGTGATGACAGGAGGTGCTTGAGGGCTTGAGGAGGTGGTGAAGGGTTGTGTTTGGGGGTGGTGAGAGGAGGGGTCAGTCAGCGAACTCTTAACAATGCGAGGTTGAGGTGGTAACTGTGATGTAGCTGTGGGAGGCTGGGGAGTGCTTAAGAATACTGAAATTGTTAGTTACTGGTGTCTATGAGAAGGAGGAGGAGGATAAGAAGTAGAGGAGGAAGAGGGAGAAGGTGGCGAAGAGGGAGACCAAGAGGAAGACGAAGAAAATGAAAAACAAGATGGAAAAGAAGATAAAAGGATGCGGAAGAGGGAGACGAAGAAAATAGAAAGAGAAAGAGAAAAAGGAAGAAGAAAATCAACAACAACAACAACAACGAAGGTGAAGAACAACAACAACTACAAAAACAACAACAACAACAAAAACTACTACTACTATTACTACTATTATAACTACAACTACTACTATCACCCATTCACAGAAGCTAAACACACCACCACCACCATCACTACATCACAATCCCTCTCCCTCTCTCCTTCTCACTCTCTCACTCCTCTCCCTTGTCAGACAACTCCTGAGGACACATTACCAGAGGAGCTTGTCTATCCCTCTCCCTCTCTCCCTCTCTCCCTCTCTCCCGTGATGAGTGATATTCAGACATCCCTAATTTGCATGGTAGAGAGGTGAGCAGCGGCGGGAAGGCGGAGCATAGAGTGACAGAATGAAGGGGAGCGTGGAGAACTGGGGTGATGGGTGATGGGAGTCATAATGGGGGAGACAGATGGGGTGTCACGCCGCTCAGGTGATGATGGGGAGATGGGAAGAGAGAAGGAAGGGATGGGAAGAGAGGAGAGGCAGGTGTTAGTGTACGAGAGAGGGTGAGAGAGAGAGAGAGAGAGAGAGAGAGAGAGAGGGAGATGGAGAAATTAATGAAGTGTGTGGAAGATTGCAAGGAAATTTCACGTCCTGGGTTATTTTGGGGTGCAGGAAGTGAGTGAGTAAAGGAGGATAGAAGAAATGAGGGTGTAGCAAAGATAAGTGATGATAAATACAGGAACTGAGATAAGGGGAAGGAGGAGGACAAGGACAAGGAGGAGGAGGAGGAGGAGAGCACGGGAAGGTGAGAAACGAGAGAAATGAAGAATAAATGAAGACCTGATGGGAAAAAAAAAAATAATAATCACTTGTCTTGAAAAACATTGCGGCGAAAATATTGACGTGATTATCTTGCCAAAAAAGAAGCTGCAAACAATTTAAAGCGGAAGTTTGCAAGGTGTCAGGTAATTAGCGAAACCAGGTGGAATTAATTAATAAAAAAAACACCTTTAACTGGACGGGCTTATCAGGTGGAGGAGGTGGAGGAGGAACAGCTGGGGGGGCGGGTAGAAGTGGAGGGGATAGAGGTGGACGGGGTAGAGATGGAGGTATGGTGGACCTTTGTGTCGCTAGGTTGGTCATCTGCTAATTGGTGCTCACCTGGCTGGTCCCGCTAATTACTGGGACAGGTAAGGGCTTATCAGGTAATCAAACATGTGTCAGGGGGGATGTTGGCTACACACTCAAGACTCGGGAGGTTTGGTCGTCACCCTTTCCTCATTTAAGGGAGAATTAGAGGTTTTTGAAGCTATTTCTTGGTGGGAGTGACTGTGTGTGTGTGTGTGTGTGTGTGTGTGTGTGTGTGTGTCCGTCCAACACACACACACACACACACACACACACACACACACACACACACACACACACACACACAGGTCTCCCCGGAGTTACAACTAATGTGTCTGTCTGTATTTCTGTCAGGGATTAATTTCTGACTAAAAGATTAAAGTTTCTCTCTCTCTCTCTCTCTCTCTCTCTCTCTCTCTCTCTCTCTCTCTCTCTCTCTCTCTCTCTCTCTCTCTCTCTCTCTCTCTCTTTCTCTGTCTCTCTGAAAAGATAAATATAAAACAATCAGGAAGGATGGAGCGAAATTACAAAAGAGAATTAAAAAAAAGTAATAAATGTGAAGAGAATTGACTGCGAAGAACAAGCAGGAGGAGAAGGAGGAGGAGGAGGAGAAGGAGGAAGAGGGAAAGATGGAGGAATGGAAGGGCACACACAGAGAGAGAGAGAGAGAGAGAGAGAGAGAGAGAGAGAGAGAGAGAGAGAGAGAGAGAGAGAGAGAGAGAGGGCCACGCGGGACACAGCACACTCCGCCAGATGTCGCGGTAACATATGCGTCTCGGTGGTCGTGGCGACAGTTATTGGGTAATAAGTCATGAGGCTGTAATGAATGTAGGATACAGTACTCCCCCGTGGCTGAGTTACGCCCCGGGGTGAGTGCTGGGGGTGCTGGGGGTGCTGGGGGATGCTGGGGGGCTGGGGGCTGGGAAGTCAAGAGGAGGAGGAGGAGGAGGAGGAGGAGAGAAAAGATTAACTGTACTTATGTGAGATGATGTGGTTATGAACTGGTGAAAGATTAGGTGAAGAGAGAAGGAAGTACTCTCTCTCTCTCTCTCTCTCTCTCTCTCTCTCTCTCTCTCTCTCTCTCTCTCTCTCTCTGATCTTCGTCATTTTCCTCTTCATTTCAATACGGATCAAGAAAATAAAGAGGGATATCATAGTATTTACCTTTATAATTCCCTCTCCCTCTCCCTCTCCCTCTCCCTCTCTCTCACTCCCTCTCTCTCTCAGGTATTGATGACGATACGTAAAGAGACAGGTGTAATGTTTTCTCACCTGTCAATCTTCCGCAGTAATTGATTGAGTGCAGGTGACGAGAGGCTGTGGCATGACTAACCCTTTTTTTTTCTTTTTCTTTTTTCTTTTTTTTTTTTTTGTCTGTTTCCACGAGAGAAGTTGTAATGAAGAGTAGCAGTGCAGTTGTAGGGGAGGTTATAGTGTCATTATTACCTACGTGGGTTGTAGTGAACGAAATATAACAAGTGGAACAATTATATAAGTAGGTCGGGTTGATGCATGTAAAACAACATTAACAGCAACAACAACAACAACAACAACAAACATTTCAAGTACAACAATAAACAAAACATCCTGTAAATTCAATAACATCTACAACAACAACAACAACAACAACAACAAAACGGAAACATCAAGAACATCACACAAGTCGGATTAAGAAAAAGAAAAAAACGAAAAAAAAGAGACAAAAAGAGAGAGACTTGCCCACAAAGACGAAACCTTAAGGAAGATTTTAGAGGGGAGTCATTTCTCATCTGATTCGTTCCGGAGGTAAATTATCCATTACATGAGAGAGAGAGAGAGAGAGGGAGAGAGGGGGAGAGGGAAGAGGGATGAGATAGGAGGGTCGGAGGAGGGAGAGGCAGAGAAAACAAGTTACCTGTACCTGTTCATTAAGCCATCAGGTGAGTCATGCAAGCGCCAGGTGTGATCAGCTGAGCATGACAGGTGGTTGCATGCCTGTCAGGTGGCACGTCGGGCCAATAGCGCCTCCTACCTGTAATTAAGACGAGAATAATTCGTTTCATACCTGGAATCTGACAGGTAAACGTTTGTGTGTATGTGTGTGTGTGTGTGTTGGAGGGTTGTGTGCACGTGTGTGTGTACGTGTGTGTGTGTGGACGATTTCTCAACATAGCAGGTATTAATACGTAATATTTCTATTCCCTTCTAGTACAGGCGGTTCCAGCAGCTTCGTTATATATTCCTCAGACACTATTCATCATCTCTACTTAGCCTGGACCATTACTAAAGGAGCACGGGGCAAGAGGGGTACAAACCACACACTCGGGCCAGCAGGAAGCTAAGCCACGTCGTTCAGCAAAGCAAACTGCCTCATAAGTAAACGTAAATTCTCACTTTTGGCCTCGCTTTTCTCCCCCTCTGGCTTCCCACGACATATTAACATGAGTGATGGCGTGGATAGCAAAACACAGACACCCTTAAAATTTATTATCCACTGGGTTCTCATTACCAACAGGAAACGACTAACTCATCACGACTACTACTACTGCTACTACTACTATTACTTTTTATACTACTACTACTACTATTACTACTGTCGGTGCTGTTACTGCTTCTGCCACTGTTACCTGTTGAATTGCATAGTAGCGATAAGGAAAGTGATGTTTACCTTAATTTGCCTTGTTTTGTCTTGCCTTACCTTAATTAATTACCTTACCTCACCTTACCTCACCTCATCTTTTCTATCTTTACCTTTCCTTTCCTTACCTCATCTTACCTAACTTACTTTCGCTTACCTTACTTAACATAATCTTACCTTGCCTTACCTAACCTAACCTTACCTTACACTAACTTAACCTAACCTAACCTAACTCACAAACTACGAAGACTATCATCAAATATTCACTCTTGACTCATTCCTTCCCTCCCTCTCCTCCTCTTCCTCCTCCTCCTCCTCCTCCACGTGGCCAAGGGGGAGAGAAAGTGACCTCTAGCGGCGAAGGCGACAATTATCAGGCGGGTCCCTCACAAAGGACTCTCCCCCTCTCTTCCCTCTCCCCTCCCCTCTCCCCTCCCCTCTCCCCCTTAGCGATATATCACCGCTAATGTACAGTCTTGCGCTACGTACTGACGCTAACAGTTCTAATTTGCATGTTATCGGTGTCATTAAAGCCAGGACAGGACAAAGGGCGGGTGTATTTCACACGCCACCACCACCACCACTACCACTATTACCACTACTGTTACTATTCATGCTGCTACTACTGCAACTATTACTGTACTATTACTGCTGGCCATTCCGTCCACTCCGCGCTGCACTACCTCATCTTTTCTCTCTCTCTCTCTCTCTCTCTCTCTCTCTCTCTCTCTCTCTCTCTCTCTCTCTCTCTCTCTCTCTCAATACACACACGAAATGGCCAGTATCGTGACTCCATACCATTACCTACTTCCACCTTTCCTAATGAGAGAGAGAGAGAGAGAGAGAGAGAGAGAGAGAGAGAGAGAGAGAGAGAGAGAGAGAGAGAGAGAGAGAGAGAGAGAGGTGTACGATAGAAGATGAAGGAAAAGAAAAAAACGGAAAAGAAGAAAAATGAGAAGGAAGGAGAGAGATAACGTGATAAGAGCATAGAAGGAGGAAAAAGAAACAGAGAGAGAGAGAGAGAGAGAGAGAGAGAGAGAGAGAGAGAGAGAGAGAGAGAGAGAGAATGACATGTGACAGGTGACAGGGCGGTGGGGTGAGAGGCGGCTGTCTACGCGGCTGACGGGCGGGTGACAGCACTGACGCCAGCTTCGCCTCCCTGTCGTGTACAAGCTGAAGATTCTCTCATTTATTTAATCCTTCTCTCTCTCACTCCCAGCAAGACGCGGGACCTAAAATTTTTCCGTGTCCTCTTTCTTTTCTCGTTTTTCTTTGTTTTGTTTTGTTTCCGATGAAATTTTTGTTTTCTGTGAGTGTGAAAAGATGAAATATTGTTGTTTGTGGGGTTTGAGGGTTGTAGAGAGAGAGAGAGAGAGAGAGAGAAATGTGTGTGTGTGTGTGTGTTTGTGTGTATCGTCTAGTACTACTACTACTACTACTACTACTACTACTACTACTACTACAAAATTCGATACCTTGAATAAGGAAACTGTGTTGGGAATGATTCATGTGGAAGAAGATTGATTTACCATGTCAGGAGGAGGAGGAGGAGGAAGGAAGAAGACTCAAAAATGAAGACAGGAAACTTAAAGAGAAAATATAGTTAGAAGTTCATGAAATTAGCAGTTTAAAAAAAATAGAAAAAGAAAAAGAAAAGAATTATTGCGCAGGAAGAGATAAGGGAATATGAATAAGTGTATAGTCAGTGAATGGGTAAAGTATACACTGATATACATAGCCGAAGGTGTATGTATGAGTATATATATGTGTATAGATGAATGAACTGTATAGATGAATGATAATACTGATTACTCATTATAAAATCGGTCTTAGTTTCTTTTTAATACATATGATTAAAGAGAGAGAGAGAGAGAGAGAGAGAGAGAGAGAGAGAGAGAGAGAGAGAGAGAGAGAGAGAGAGATTTAATGAATATATTAATACTTGAGTAATGTGACATGTAGATTGTGTGCAAGTGATGTAGTACTCTCTCTCTCTCTCTCTCTCTCTCTCTCTCTCTCTCTCTCTCTCTCTCTCTCTCTCTCTCTCGTCCTTTGTTTCGTCTCCTCTTTTACTCTTTACGATGTCATTTATCTCTTGTTTCCCTTCTCTCCATCTCTCTCTCTCTCACTTGGCTTCTTCCTCTCTTCCTTTCCTTCATCATTTAATCTTCTTTTTCCTTCCTTACTGCTCTCTCTCTCTTTCTCTCTCTCTCTGTTTTTTCTCTCTCCTTCATCTTTCGTCTCTTTCTTTTTCAGCGTTATTCGTGTGTTACTGTCTCTCTCTCTCTCTCTCTCTCTCTCTCTCTCTCTCTCTCTCTCTCTCTCTCTCTCTCTCTCTCTCTCTCTCTCTCTCTCTCTCTCTCTCTGTCTCCTTTTTCTTCTTTTATTTTATCTGTAATTCTCTTTTTCTCTTCCTCTCTTTTCATTCCTAACCTTCATCTCTTGTTTTGTCTTTCTCTTTCATTCGTTTCCATATTTTCTTGTCTTTTGCTACTTCATATATTCGTTTTATTACATATTTCCTTCTTTATCAATCCTCTCTCCCCTCTTCCCATTCGTGTAAGATGATCGTAAGCAGCCTCGTAAGGGCCAAGAGATCTGCTGCTGCTGTTCCTTGTTCCTCATTTGTGTTCCTTTGTGTTGAATTCCTTATAGATACAGTGCACTATTTATTATTTTTATTTATTTGTTTGTCTGTGTGTCTGTCTGTCTGTGTGTCTGTTTGTCTGTGTATCTGTCTGGCTGGTTGTCTGTCTGGCTGTCCATGTCTCTCTCTCTCTCTCTCTCTCTCTCTCTCTCTCTCTCTCTCTCTCTCTCTCTCTCTCTCTCTCTCTCTCTCTCTCTTATCCCCTTTCATTCTCTCTTCTCCCTGTTCTCCGCATGTTCTGACCGTCCCCTTTTCACTCCTCCTCTTCCTCCTCTTCCTCCTCCTCCCCCCCCCCTTGTCACGGTGCGCGAGGCTCCATTTGCGACGTGTCAGGGAAGCGGGAAAAGTTTCTGATGAAATTTGCATGCACATCACTGGCCGCAAGTTTGTGTCGCGTGGTAGTGGTGGCGGTGATGGTGGTGGTGGTGGTGGGTGAGTGAGGTGAGGGTGTGTACTGATGAATGAATGTGATGTTGTGATGTGGTGTTATGGTGTGGTGTTGTGGGTTGGTGTGTGTGTGTGTTGTGGTGTGTGTGTTGTGGTGTTTGTGTGTGGTGTTTGTGGTGTTGTGGTGTTGTAATGTGGTGTTGTGGTGTTGTAATGTGGTGATGTGGTTTGTAATAGACATTGGTACATATTCCTGCCTGTATTAATCCTAGTCTCTTCTCACAAAAAATAAAAATAAATAAATAAATAAATAAATAAATAAAACATACATTTAAGAGAGAGAGAAAAAAACACACAAAATAAGAAAAAAAAAAGGTTACTCGAAACAGGACAGAATACATACAGCAATTAAAATACAAATAATACCTTAAATTTAATCGCTAACTGCAAGACTAACACTACTGCAACCTGAGAAAATAAAGGGAGGCCACGAGAAACCGTCAGGCGTACACGTGGCACTACCTTCCATGCACTGACTAAATCTAATATCACCATTACTAGAGAATTAATATAACTGTACAAGTGTTACATAAAATACAGACACTTACTTACAAGACACAGTTAAAACCAAACACCTCACGCATTTTAAACTAGTAACTTCACTACTACTACTACTACTACTACTACAGGGAGTGATAACAATGAATAGTACTACACTGCTTAACGATGGTGGTGGTGGTGGTGGTGGTGGTGGTGATGGTGGTGGTTTCCAAGCGGCCCCCCCATTCAAGTATTAATTAGCCCACTCTGCTGTAATTAATTTCTCTCCCACGCTCCTGCATTAGCGATGTCCCAGATAAATTGAGAGGCGAAGTGGGCCATATTTATCACCTTAGATTTATGACTTCCTGTGTGTGTGTGTGTGTGTGTGTGTGTGTGTGTGTGTGTGTGTGTGTGTGTGTGTGTGTTGATTTGTTTATGTACGAGTTTTTTTTTCTTTGTTTTTTTCTCCCTCTCTTTTTCCTTTCTCGTGTGTGTGTGTGTGTGTGTGTGTGTGTGTGTGTGTGTGTGTGTGTGTGTGTGTGTGTGTGTGTGTGTGTGTGTGTCTGTGTGTATCTGTTTGTGCGTGTTCTTTCTTTTTTTTGTCTTTTTTTCTTACTTATTATTATTATTATTTTTTTTGTCATTCATTCATTCGTGGGTTTATTGTTTTGATATGTTAAATCTCTCTCTCTCTCTCTCTCTCTCTCTCTCTCTCTCTCTCTCTCTCTCTCTCTCTGAAAAAAAACGAAAAAATCCACAACTTTTAACCACAAGGACAACTTTCGCTAAAACTCATCCACCTCTCATCCACTTTTATGATCCCACGACTCAAATCATAATGAAGTAAACGCCAGACGTCCCTGATCCACCTTTGGCATCCACCTGATCCACGAGACAAGAGAAGGATGAATTAGACCAAGATCAGAAACAAAACCCAGCCCTTAATCTTCCACCCTCTTTTCTAATCCACATTTCTGAATCCACGGATCAGATGAGCTTTCTATAACATCCACACACAGACACACAGATAGACAGACACACACACACACACGCACACACGCACAGGAGAGGAGAACGGGAGGCATACTGACACTTTTTGACACTTCGTTAGACTGGCTGGAATCGAAATGTTCGGTAGCTGTGAAATCTGCATATGCGTTGGTGGGAGAGGCTGGGAGAGAGGCTGGGAGAGAGGCTGGGGCGGGGCGAGGCGGGGCGAGGCTTGGCGGGGCGGGGCGGAGCGGCTGTCAATACCCGCGACACTTCTCCAGTCACAACGAAATCAAATTTGTAACTGAGTTGACACGAGAGACAGGTGGTGGAGGGTGCCGACCTGCTGTGATTCCTCAGGTCCTCTCGTGTGTGTGTGTGTGTGTGTGTGTGTGTGTGTGTGTGGATTATAACAACGTATTTTCATATTTCTGATCTCTAATTATCTTCGTTTTCTGTGTTTTTGTCTGTTTCCCTCTCTCTCTCTCTCTCTCTCTCTCTCTCTCTCTCTCTCTCTCTCTCTCTCTCTCTCTCTCTCTCTCTCTCTCTCTCTCTCTCTCCACCTTTTACCCTCACCTCACAGCCATTCCTTACTCATCATTATCCTCTCTCCCTTATTCCATCTCACTCACAATCCTCACACACACATACACATATATATACACACACTCCTCTCCCTCTCTCCTCTCCCTCTCTCTCTCTCCCTCTCTCGCTGCGTTAGCTTTTAATCTACAATTGGCGAAACTTTTTAACTCAGCACTCCCTTTTATATGAGTCGCACGCTCGCCTTCAAACAAATGACTCGTTTCTGCCTTCGAGACCCTAACGTGGCTGCAGGAAACTATAGCAGGTGTAGTAACGTTAAATAAGTCAGATATACAGTAGCAGTTTCTGTGTGTGTGTGTGTGTGTGTGTGTGTGTGTGTGTGTGTGTGTGTGTGTGTGTGTGTGTTTGTGTTTTAATGGGTGATTTTGTGTCTGTGTGTTTTGTTTGTTAGTTTGTTTATTTATCTGTTATTTTTAGTAGGTCCTTTTAGATTTGTAGTAGTAGTATTAGTAGTAGTAGTAGTAGTAGTAATGATATGGTGGTGGTGGTGGTAGTGTGTGTGAGTGTGTGTGTGTGTTGAAGACGAACAAGTGTACAGATCAACGTATATGAACTATCACACGAATACACGTACACACGCACGTACAAGGTATAAAACGCACATAGTAACTGTTACCGTGTGTACATTTATGGGAAACTGGGTATACATGTGTGTGTGTGTGTGTGTGTGTGTGTGTAGACTCTCTCTATGCAGCTTTATGTACTCTTCGTCCCTCTTATTCCTTTCTCTCTCTCATTCCTCTCTTTCGTTCCCTCTTCCTGTCTCCTTCCTTATCTCCCTTTTCATCGACACTTCCTTATTTCTCCCTTTTCATTTATCTTCCATGTTTTATACGTCAAATTTTCTTATTTTCTATCTTCCTTTATCATTTCTTCCCTTTGTATTCTTCCTTACACTCTCCTCGTCTTTTCCTCCTCTTCTGAATCTCTCTCTCTTCCACTTTTTCTTCCATATCATCTCTCTTTTTTCTCTTCTACTCTTTCTCCTTCCCTGTCTCTTTATTTCCTATCTCCGTTTCCTCTCTTCCTTCATTTCTTTGCCCTGTCTTTTATCCATTTAATTATTCTGCATCTTCTCTCTCTCTCTTCCTCTATTTTATCTCCCTTTTCTCTCTTCTCTTCTCCCAACTTTTGTTTACTATTCTCCCTCTCTCCCTTTTCTTCTCCATTTCTCTCCTACTCTACATTCCTCCATCTTTTCTCTTTTCCTTTTATTTTAACACCTGCTTCTCTCGCGCCCCCTCACGCCCCCTCACGCCCCCTCACGCTTCCGCACACCCTCACGCCCTCCCACCGGCGCCTTGTTACCTTCAAGGGCGCCCGCAGGTGACAGGAAGGGCGTGGCAGGATTAAGAGCAGGTTAATCTGTCCGTCTATCTCTGTTTGTTTGTCTATCTGTTTATCATTCATTCATTTAGTCAGTCAACCAGTCAGTCAATCAGTCATTCAGTCAATCAGTCAGCCAGTTCCCCTCTCTCTCTCTCTCTCTCTCTCTCTCTCTCTCTCTCTCTCTCTCTCTCTCTCTCTCTCTCTCTGCCCCCTTCTTCCCACACCCCCTCCTCTCTCTCTCTCGCTCCCTGGCATATCAATAAAAGTTGGCATCATAATGGGAATGTGTTTTATGCCGTCATCCTCCGCCAGGGGCCAAATATCTATTACAGTTATATTCCCCGTTGACTTATATTACATGTTATATCACGCACGGGACCGGAATCAATTTAAATATATCCCAGTAATATATTCTTGCTTATAATCTTTGCTCGTAAATTTAACCACGATGCTCAGTCTTTTGCTAAACTTTATTCATTTCGTATCTTTTTTTTTATTATAATTTTTTTCTTTGTCTATTTCTCTCTGTACCTTCTGTTTCTCTATCTCTCTCTTTCTCTTTTTCTTTTTCTTTGTTCCTGTTTTGTTATACGTAATTGTTTTTTTTTCTCTCTGTTTCTTATAATATTTTTGTTTATTCCATGTTTTTTTTTTATTATTCCTCTTCTCTTTATTTATTTTTTTCTGTCTACCTTCTGTTTCTCTTGTTCTCTCTTTTTCTCTCACTTTGTCTCTGTCTCTCTCACCTGTATTTTTTTCTCTCTCTCTCTTTCTTTCTACTTTCTATTTATTTTTTTGTTTTTTTCTTCCTTTTTTTTTCCTTCCCTGTCTCTCTATCCTGTCTCACCTATATTTATTGTTATCTCTCTTTCTGTTTGTTTCTACCTTCTATTTTTTTATTATGTCCTGTGTGTCTCGTTCTCTCAGTTTCACCTAATTTATCCCCCCTAAAAAAAGCCAAAATTGAAGGATAAGTATCTTGAGATCTCCATATTTTCTTTTACTTATTTCTATAATTTCTTTTGTTTCTCTCTCTCTCTCTCTCTCTCTCTCTCTCTCTCTCTCTCTCTCTCTCTCTCTCTCTCTCTCTCTCTCTCTCTCTCTGTCTCTGTCTCTCTGTAGCACCTGTGGAACACCTGCCTGATCAACACAACACCTGTTAGTTTTTCTTAATGACTTACAGGTGAAATAAACTCTCCTGTTTACTCGACAATGTTCCCTCTCTTTCTTTCCTTCCCCCTTTTTTTCCTCTTCCTTTATTTCTCTGCCTCTTTCCTATAAACTGTTCCTCCCTTCCTCTTTTTCCCTCTCCCTTTCTCTCTCTGTCTCCTTCTTTTTATTCCTGTTTATTTATTTTTTTTGCTTTTCTCTTCTACTCCTTTGCTGTATTTTTCTCTTTTTCTTTATTCTTATTCTCTTCCTATCTCCTTTCCCTCGTTTGGTATGTAGTTTTTTTTTTCTTTTTCTCTTTTCTTTCTCTCTCTTCTCTTTCTCTGTCTCCTGTTTTGCTCTGATTTGGTTCTGTTAATTGCTCTCTCTCTCTCTCTCTCTCTCTCTCTCTCTCTCTCTCTCTCTCTCTCTCTCTCTCTCTCTCTCTCTCTCTCTCTCTCTCACGTAGAGTGGGAAAGGGGAAAGAAGAGGGGAAAAGAAAATAAGAAAATGATTAGTAGATTAAAAAAAAGAAAAGAGAAGAAAGAAGAGGAGAGGAAAGAGAAAATATGAAGAGAAAATAAAGGAAAATAAGAAAAATAGAAAGAGGAAAAGGAGAAGAGGAGAAACGAAGAGAGAAAATAGAAAATTAGAAAAAAACGAAGGAAATAGAGAGAGAGAGAGAGAGAGAGAGAGAGAGAGAGAGAGAGAGAGAGAGAGAGAGAGAGAGAGAGAGACACCCGTTCCTAGTAAACTATTCCAAACTATTTACAAACAGGAAAGAAAACGGAGATCAGGGGAGGGGGGTGACTATTATGAATCACTGGAATATTAACTACAAATTTTCTCGTGTTTTATTTATTTTTTTCTCAGTATTTTATCACTACAAGTATATCAACAGGGGAGGCAGAGGGCTGGGGAAACTAGGAGGGGGCTCGGGGGACTCGGGGAGGCTGGGGGGAGCTGGGGGAGGCCGTGGGGGGGCAAGAGGGGGGTTTTAATCCCCATCATTATGTGCTGAAATCCTTTAATAGTGTTGATATGGTTATTTTTTTTTTTGGTCTTTCCTGATTCCCCCCATTGATTTTCCAACGCCACTCTCTCTCTCTCTCTCTCTCTCTCTCTCTCTCTCTCTCTCTCTCTCTCTCTAGTTTTTTCCGTTTCTTCTTATTTTTTGTATAATTTTCTCTTCTTCTCTCCTCTTTTCTCTTTTCTTCCTTTTCTCTTATTTTTTTCATTTTTTTTTATCATTTTTTCTTCCTATTTTTATCTCCTCTCCTCTCCTCTCCTTTCCCTTATCCTCTCCCTCTCCCTCTCCCTCTCCCTCTCCCCCTCCCTCTCTCCCTCTTTGATCGCTGTCCGAGTTCGTGTGTGTGTGCCGTGTACGTGTGTGTGTGTGTACGTAAGTGACTGCATCTAACTGTGTACGTAATTCAAACACCCCCGTGCACATGTATGTATGTATGTATGTATGTATGTATGTATGCATGTATGTATGTATGTATGTATGTATGTACACGCATCTGCTTGTATGTAAATGTCGCTTATCATTCTAATTTAGCATTCATGTAAGGAAGAGAGAGAGAGAGAGAGAGAGAGAGAGAGAGAGAGAGAGAGAGAGAGAGAGAGAGAGAGAGAGAGAGAGAGAGAGAGAGAGAGAGAAGCAGAAGAGGAGAAAGAGATAATGAGAGAAGGAGGAGGAGAAAGAGACAGAAAAATAGGAGAGAAAGAGAAGAGAAGAAATAAACAGGGGAGGAGGAGAACGAAGAGAAGGAAAAGGAAACACAATAAAAAAAGAGAAAGAGAAGAGAAAATAAAGAGAGGAGAAGAAAGAAGATGAAGACTTAGAATAGAAGAGAAAGAGATAAAGAGAGAACGAAAAGAGGAGAAAGCGAGAGAGAGCGAGAGCAAGAGAGAGAGAGAGAGGGAAAGACACGAAAAGGTAGCAGTTTAACCCTCTCCCTCCATTCCTCCTTCACCCCGCTCCCTACTCCCGATTCCCTCTCACCCCTCTCCCCTGACCCTCACTCAAAATACAGGTATTATCCGTTTTCAGTCATTTGTACATAACTGTCTCGTAGGAAGATTATTTATGGCCTATCACCCGCCATACCCAGCGTGGTTATGGCGCGAAATAGCGATCATAACTGTGATATAGGACCGGTATAAAGCCCAGACTTGCCGGAGAGGACAGCACCATGAAGTCGTCCCACTCGCCCTCAGTTGTGCCTCCCGTGAGTAAATATCTGTTTTATATTATTGTATCTCTCTCTCTCTCTCTCTCTCTCTGTGTGTGTGTGTGTGTGTGTGCCCGTGTCTCCCTCTCTCTCTCTCTCTCTCTTGCTTGTATTTCACTTGCTGGTCAGTTTCAGTTTTAGCGGCTGGAAGGAAGAGAAGGAAAGGAAAGAGGGAAGGTTGTCTGTCTGTCTGTGTGTGTGTGTGTATGTGTGTGTGTATGAGGGGGTGTTTTCGGGCCGAGTACGTGGGGGTAGGAGAGATGGATGGGGTATGTGTGAAGGATGGTGTTGATGGGAGGAAAGGGGAGGAAAGGAGGGAAGAAGGGAGGGAAAGATGTGTGTGTGTGTGTGTGTGTGTGTGTGTGTGTGTGTGTGTGTAGGAGTGCGTGAGCGTGAAGGAATGAAACGGAAGAAAGGAGAGAATAAAGGAAGGGAGGAGGAAAGTGCCATGAGAGAGAGAGAGAGAGAGAGAGAGAGAGAGAGAGAGAGAGAGAGAGAGAGAGAGAGAGAGAGAGAGAGGAAGCAGTTTCTCATCGACCGAATGACCTGAACAAGTCATTCACTGAGAAACCATCAATCACAAGGGAAGAGAAGAAGAAGGGGAGGAGGAGGAGGAGGAGGAGGAGGAGGAGGAGGAGGAGAAAGAAAGAGGAAATAAATGAAAGAGAGAAGAGAGAGAGACAGATAAGGAATATTTAATAACATAACAAGTCTTAGTTTTCTCTTAATTTTCCTTATTCTTTATTTTTTCCCGCCATTTCCTCCTCCCCCTCCTCCTCCTCCTCCCTCCTCCTCCCCCTCCTTCTCCTCCTCCAGTAATCAAAGAGTCATCATGTCAGACAGATACCAATGAAGGTTTCTCTAAGTCGAGCAAGGTTTTCTCTACCCTGCCAACTCACTCTCTCTCTCTCTCTCTCTCTCTCTCTCTCTCTCTCTCTCTCTCTCTCTCTCTCTCTCTCTCTTTTGGCAATGCTCTTCCTCATGCAGTTAGTGGGCGATACATAGAGAGAGAGAGAGAGAGAGAGAGAGAGAGAGAGAGAGAGAGAGAGAGAGAGAGAGAGAGAGAGAGAATGCCGGAGATATTAAAGAAATTTCATCTACACCTTTCTACTGAGTGTTGGAATTCTCTCTCTCTCTCTCTCTCTCTCTCTCTCTCTCTCTCTCTCTCTCTCTCTCTCTCTCTCTCTCTCTCTCTCTCTCTCTCTCTCTCTCTCTCTCTTTCTCTGAATCTGTATTTCATGTATGTATTTATGTTATGTATGTATGTATGTATGTATGTATGTGTCTATCTTATCACGGTCCTTTCCTCTTCTTCCTTCTCCTCTTCCTCCTCCTCTTCCTTTTTCTCCTCCTCCTCCTCCTCCTCCTTCTACTTGCCACGTTTCTTTCATTCTTTTCTCTTTCTTTTCTTTTGATCTTTCTATCTTTATTTTCTTTCTTCCTTCCTTTCTTTCTTCTTTTCTTCCTTTCCTTCCTTTAATCAACTATTTTCTGTTCATTGCTTGCATTCCTTTTACTTCTCTTCCTACTTAAGCGTCGTGAGGGACAAGAGGTCAGCCGCTGCTCTTGCCCTTCCTTTGTGTTCCCTTGCGTTGCCTCTCCTCCTTCCTTCTTTCCTTTGTTTATTTTTTGTTATCAATTTCTGTTTTTTTTTTCTTCGTATTCCATTTTATTTCTTCCCATCCTCTTAGCTTCGTGAGGAGCAAGAGGTCAGCCGCTGCTCTTGTCCTTCCTTTGTGTTCACATGCTCCGTTCCTCTGTTCCTTCCTTCTTTCCTTCACTTCTTTCTTTTTTTCATCATCTTTTACTTTCTATCCCGCCCTCGCATTTATTTTTTACTTCTTTTTCATCTATTTAGCTTCGTGAAGGGGTAAGAGATCAGCTGCTGCTCTTGTACATCCTTTGTGTTCCCTTGCGCTGCCCTCCCTCCTCCTCCTCCTCCTCCTCCTCCCCTGCGTGGCAATATACTAATGTCTGCCGCCGTGAAACACCAAGATAACGAGACACTTGTGCGTTAAGACCACGTTTTACCCGCCTCTTACCTGCTTTAATGGGGTATAGGAAACTCCTTACGAAAGCTCCCCGGCCTGCAGTCCCTCCCGCCTCCCCTCTTACTCTCTCCTGCAGCTCCCCCCAGACCGACTCTCTTTGCAGCCCCAACGCCTCCGCTCCCCCAAAAACTCCCACGCCCCCCCTCACGTTTTCCTCGTGTGTGTGTGTGTGTGTGTGTGTGTGTGTGTGTGTTTTCTAGTTTTTTTTCTTGTTTTTTTCTTGTTTTTGTTGTTGTTGTTGTTGTTGTTGTTCTTGTTCTTGTTGTTGAGCTTTTTTTCTTTTTTTTTTCCTTTTCTTGTTTGGTTTCTCTGTTTTGGTTCTTTTTCCCTTTTGTTCTCTCTCTCTCTCTCTCTCTCTCTCTCTCTCTCTCTCTCTCTCTCTCTCTCTCTCTCTCTCTCTCTCTCTCTCTCTCTCTCTCTCTCTCTCTCTCTCTCTCTGCCATTCCCAGCATTGGCAGCACTTCAACACTCTTTGCTCGTCACTTCTCCTCTCACTCTCCCTCCCTTATAAAAAGTAAATGGTATAGGAAGGTACCCAGCCTCTCTTTGCAAGGCTGGAGTACCTGACCCTTTATTCCCCTCTATTTCCCTTTATTTCCCCTTCCCCCTTAACTTCAAACCCTTTACCTTCACTCCCTCTCAGATGAAAATAACTTCTTGTAACTTTTTATTCTTTTTTTTTCCTTTTCTATTCGTTTTTTTTCCTTTATTCTCTAATTTTTCATCCTCTTCCTTTATTTTCGTACTGACTCACACGAAGGTTTCAAATTAAAGTAGACACTGGAAGGAAAAGAAAACGAGACAGGCAAGGTTCTCAGATTGCGTCAGTTACATCAGCTTAGGTGAGGCAGCGGTAGGTTAAGTTAGGTTAGGTTAAATTAGGTTAGGTTAAGTTAGGTTAGGTTAAGTTAAGTTAGGTTAGGTTAGGTTAGGTTAGGTTAAGTTAGGTTAGGTTAGGTTAAGTTAGGTTACGTTAGGTTAAGTTAGGTTAAGTTAGGTTAGGTTAAGTTAGGTTAGGTTAGGTTAGGTTAGGTTAAGTTAGGTTAGGTTAAATTAGGTTAGGTTAGGTAAGGTTAAGTTAGGTTACGTTAGGTTAAGTTAGGTTAAGCTAGGTTAAGTTAAGTTAGGTTAGGTTAGGTTAAGTTAGGTTAGGTTAGGCTGAGTTAGGTTAAGTTAGCTTAGACAACGTTAGGTTAGGTTAGGATAAGTTAACTCTAGAATAGATAAGGTTACTAGATCATTCCCCCATCTACCCTTCACTCCACACACACACAATATCCTCAATGTAATCCCCACAAGCGAAAATTTGAGACACCAACACAGTAACATAAAAAATCTGGAAGGCGGACGAGGGCAGTGTGACAAGCGAGTTAAACTTTACAAATCTGTGGTTGGGAACAATTACAGCCAACCAGACGACATCCGGACCAATAGGAGGGCGTCTGGGGGCATCGTATCTCAGGCCCCACGACCACTCTCTCGTAAAGACGCCGCTCAGTCATTAACAGGGGCGAGGAAGGGCACCAGAGAATCCGCCGAAGGGAATTAAGTTGTAGTAGTGTCTCGTCTTGTCTCGTCCCTCTATCTCCTATATTTTAATTTCGTTTTTCTCTTCTACTTCCTCTTTTGTTTTGATCTGGTTTAGTTTGGGTTGGTTTGGGGTTGGCTTAGGTCGGGTTGGGAATAAATGTAAATAAAACAGTGAAAGAATAGTTACACAAATAGAGAGAGATAAAAAAAAAAACAGCAAAACAATACTGACAATGACAAATAGAGAGAAAGCGAAACTAAGCAAAATAGTGGAGGAAAAATTATATAAGCAACAACAAAAACAGTTAAATAGAATAGCAAACAGTGAATATACGTAATTAGATGAACATGGAACAAACAGAAAGCGACACGTGTATTGGCAGACAGACAGACAGGAAGATTGATAGACCCACACACACACACAAACACACACACAAACAACAAAACAACAATAAAAACACCACAATCACACACAGGTCATGAACAACAACAACAACAACAAGTCGGCCGTGAGACTGGAGAGACGCAACGAAGGAGAGGGAGAGAGAGATAGAGAGAGGAGGAGAGTGAGGGAGAGGGATGAGGAGAGGAGGAGGAGGAGGAGGAGGAGGAGGAGGAGGAGGAGGAGGAGGTGCTTCATCAAAGAATCAATAAAACCGTTAAAAACAGGAGAGTTATGGAAGAATCAATGGATATAGCGTGGCCTGCCTAGACGAGGAGGCCATAAAGGAAAAGAAATGGCCTATCCTGCCAGGGCACCTATCTCTTCCCTCCTCCTCCTCCTCCTCCTCTTCCTCCTCCTCTTCCTCTGCCTCCTCCTGTTGTCGTCTATACTTCTCTTCTCTCTAACCTTCGTTTTCGTGCTTTCGTTTTCTCCTCCTTTTCTTCTTCCCTCCTCTTTTCTCTTCCTCCTCCTCCTCCTCCTCTTCCTGCTCTGCCTCCTCCTGTTGTCGTCTATACTTCTCTTCTCTTCTCTAACCTTTTTCGTCTTCCTACTTCTCCACTTTGTTTTTTTTTTCTTTTCTTCTTCTTCTTCCTTCTGTTCCCCGCCATACTTCTCTTTCTCTTCTTCCTCCTTCCTCCATTTTTCCACTCTCTCCCTCCTTCTCCTCCTCTATCCCCTGCTTTACTTCTCTTATGAATTCTTTTGTACTTTTCCTCTTCCTCCTCCTCCTCCTCTTCCTCCTCCTTTCTCTTTTCTTTCTTTCTCTTCTTCGTTTTTTTCCTCCACCTACTCCTCTTCCTTATTCTTAATTCCTCATATCGTAATTATCTCTTCAACTTATCTCCACCTACTCTCTCTCTCTCTCTCTCTCTCTCTCTCTCTCTCTCTCTCTCTCTCTCTCTCCTCTCTCTCTCTCTCTCTCTCTCCCTCTCTTAGCCGTTTAATAGTAGTGGTCTGAAATGGTCTCTCGCCGAACAGAGAGCCTAGAATCGCCTCCCGTTAAACAGAGAATGGGCAAATTTCCTTCCCGTTTAGAACACTTGGCTGCCTTGCTAACTGCTGGGAGAGAGAGGGGAGAGGGGAGAGACGGAGAGAGGGAGAGTTGTAGTGAGATCAGTAGGGGAGCAAAGTGGGAGAGAGAGAGGGGAGAGGTTAAGGAAGAAAGGGAAATGAGGAACAGAGGGGAATGAGAAAGAGGGGAATGAGAGAGAGATCGAGAGTTAGGGAGGAAAGAGGGAATGTACGGGTTAGGGGGAGTGGAAGAGAGAGAGAGAGAGAGAGAGAGAGAGAGAGGAGAGAGAGAGAGAGAGAGAGAGAGAGAGAGAGAGAGAGAGAGAGAGAGGGGGGGGGAGGGGGGGTAAAGAAAGGGTGGGAAAGATGTGATTAAAGAAGAGAAAAAAAGGAAAGATTAAGAAAAAGAACAAGAACAAGGATAAGAAGGAAAGGATGAAGAAAACAACAACAACAACAACAACAACAACAACAAAGTTGAAGGCCTAGAGAAGAAAGAAATAACAGCATCACCACTAGGAGGATGAAGGAGGCAGAGGAGGAGGAGGAAGGAGGCAGAGAAGGAGGAGGAGGAGGAGGAGGAAGAAGGTCACCCCGACAGACCATAACTGAGCCAAGTGTGCCTCGTAATTCGACCATATGTACCCGTCTCGACCACTCCCGAGAGCCCCGCTGTATCGACCCACTCACGGGTTGGCCCCTTGCTCGCCCCCGCCTCGCCCCGTCGCCCCGTCGCCCGCATCTCCCCGCCCCGTCGCGCGCCCTGACCTAGCGATTCTGGCCCCGTTTTTATGATGCCTCGTTATCACGGCCGCCGCCCCCGGGGACTCTGGCGCCGCCCAAAATACAGCGGCAGTAAAAACCAATACTGTCGGAACAGCCTCTGGGAATACAGCGGAAACTTGTGTGCTGCAGAAGCCAGAACAGCGCTGCGGCTCCTTGCTGGACTGTACTGCACCTACGACCCTTAGAAAGAAGTGTTCGCAGCAGTAGTAGTAGTGGTAGTAGTCATAGTAGCAGTGGTAGTAAGAGGGGACGCAGGGAAGGGACCGGTGGTGGTGCAGAGAACGGTCACAGTGAATGCTCGTGTTGTAGAGAGGTGTGGACACAGGAAAGCCCCGTGTTATAGCACATTTAGGGCGCTCAGGACACTTCGTAGGACCGTGTTCCTGATGGCGGGTGATGCGCTAGTTCTGTGGGATCCTCATGTTTCAAGGGCGTTAAAGGTTCCTACAAGATCATGTCGCTGGGAGGAGAGTAAAAGTCCTTGACCATTCCCCATTCCCTTCCGATAGGAGATAAACTGCTATGCTTAAACGTAATGGGGTTAATGGGAGATTGAATTAGTGATGGCGTATTTATTAAGTCCCCATTCCCTTCCGAGGCTTGTAAATTGGTATGCTTAAGTGATGGTGACCTGGACTAGTGTTACGGCGGCCATGTGGTGAAGGTAAACAAACTAATACTGCATTCAATAAAGTGCTGTAATAGCTGTAATGGAGTGTGCCTGCTGTGGCCTGGCTTGCAATTACAACCTATCACTGTTACTGCTGCTGTTGTTGTTGTGGTGGTGGTGGTGGTGGTGGTGGTGGTGGTGGTGGTGGCGTTGTTGTTGCTGTTGTTGTTGATGGTGTTGTTGTTTTCTGCGTATTAATGAGTTTAGCCTACGACACACACACACACACACACACACACACACACACACACACACACACACAATAAAAACAAGTAAATAAACAAAAAAAAAAACAACAACAGATAATACAAGATACACTGTACAAGTCTGGGAAACTTCACAACCATTACCTCTTCTGAAAAAAATAAAGAAAAAGAAGAAAAAAGAAGAAAAACACCCTTTCGAGATATATTACACTAAGAAAAAAGGAAAGAGAGGAAAAGAGGGAGTCATTAATGGGAGGAAAAAAACAGAGGAACACCACCATAACTGCCATACACCACCGTCACCACCATCACCACCACAACCATCACCATCACCACCATACTCTTGCTGTTTCTTATTCCCATTTACGCCATAAACTTATTCCCTTGTCTTTATCTCCTCTTTCTCTTCTTTTTCTCCTCTTCATCTCTTCTCTTCCTCCTTTGCTTCATCTTATTTTTTTTCTATGCTTATATATTTTTGTTTGTCTTCTTTAAATTTCTTCCTCCTTCTCTTTCTCCTTTTTATTTCATCTCCTCTTCTCTCTCTATCTCCTTTATCTGTTTCTCTTTATATTTCTCTTCATTTCTCCATCCATATCACCTTTTTTTCTCCTTCTCCTCCTCTTCCTCCTTTTCTTCCTTACTTTGCCTCCTTTAAATTCTTTCACATCCTCTTTATCTCCATTTCTCTTCCACTTCCTCTTTCTCCTCTTCCTCCTTCTCCTTTTCCTCCTCCTCCTCGTTTTCTTCCTACTTTACCTTCCCTTTTTTATCCTTTCCTTCTACTTTATCTCCTTTTCTCCACCTCCTCTGCCTCCTCCTCCTCCTCCTCCTCCTCCTCCTCCTCCTCCTCCTCCTCCTCCTCCGCCAAGAACACAAGTCACTTCAACTCAGCAACCCACAACATTCATACCCCCATCCCTCCCCATCTCCCCCCATCACCCCCATCAATAGGGAGGGAGCAACGGGTGACTTACGGACGTCACTGTGAAAAAAGGACATAAATTTACGCGCTTGAGGAAAGACAGACACACGCACACGGGATAAGGGGAATAAATCTTTTGTGGCTGTTCAGATCTTACGACTAACCTGTCAGAAGTTGAAATTTATGCTTTAGGCAACCCCACAGAGAGAGAGAGAGAGAGAGAGAGAGAGAGAGAGAGAGAGAGAGAGAGAGAGAGAGAGAGAGAGACGGGGGAGGTGGAAGGAAGAGAGAGTTAGAGCAATAGAAAAGGAGAAAAAGAGAAAAGAGAAAAATAAAGTAAAAAAGTAAGGAAAAATGAGGAAAACCAGAGAGAGAGAGAGAGAGAGAGAGAGAGATTTAAAATAGATGACACAGTTTGGCAATAATGTTTAGCTTAAGAACACAACTCCTTTGCTATTTCCTAGAGAGAGAGAGAGAGAGAGAGAGAGAGAGAGAGAGAGATTAAAGGAGCGTTGAACTATACCGAGGGAGGAAAGGAGAAATGGAGGGAGGAAAGAAGAGATGAAGGGAGGAAAGAATTAAAACAGACATTTTCTATTTAATGGTTGTTAAGTGTCTTCTCTATTGACATATTCTCTCCTTATCATCTATTGTCTCCTTGTCTTCCTCCTCCTCCTCCTCCTCCTCCTCCTCCTCCTCCTCCTCCTCTTCTATCATTCTTCCTTTCCTCGCACCTCAATATCACTCTCCCCTGTAACTTATATCATCATTCTTCTTCTCCTCCTCCTTCTTCTTCTTCTTCCACCTCCACCACCACCACCACCACTACTACTACTACTACACATATTTCTTCATCTATTCTCTCTCTCTCTCTCTCTCTCTCTCTCTCTCTCTCTCTCTCTCTCTCTCTCTCTCTCTCTCTCTCTCTCTCTCTCTCTCCTTTCTTATCCCCCTCTTCTTTATTCCCCTGGGTAGTTGCTTCACCCTAATCTGTCTCCCCTTTCCTCCTCCTCCTCCTCCTCCTCCTCCTCCTCCTCCTCGTAAATTCTCTTTCCAAGCTGTTCATCTTCCCTCCTCCGTCGCCACTAAGATGGATGGGCGTCGTGCGTTACTTTCAGATAATTAGGAAAATTAACCTTGCTGTTTCATTTACTCTCTTTATTAGTGTTGCTCTGCTGCCGGAGAGAGAGAGAGAGAGAGAGAGAGAGAGAGAGAGAGAGAGAGAGAGAGAGAGAGAGAGAGAGGAGGACACTTAGCATTTTAGGGTGTAAGGGACAGATCAACAGCGGCAGAACAGATTAAGGGATAAGAGAACTATTGGTGTAGTTTAGGGGAGAGAGAGAGAGAGGGAGAGAGAGAGAGAGGGAGAGGGAGAGAGGGAGAGGTCGCCAGAATAAGGGACATAGATCTATAGGGTCATAGAAATTAAAGGGATGTCAGGGGGATGAAGGGAAGTCCCGTATGAATTTAGGGTCTCAGGGTCTCTGGGTATTGTGTGTTGGTGGTTTAGGGGACAAGGTTATAGCATTGCATTGTATTAGAGGCGTAAAATTCCCTTATCTTCTTCCCTTTCCTTCTATACGTGGACCTAAACACAAATTCTATCTCTTTTTCTGACCTTTACTCTGTATCCATCTATCTGTCTCTCTCTCTACCCTCTCCTTCATTCTTCTTCCCTCCCTCTATCATTCTCTCCATTTATCTCCTGTCTCTTCCTAGCCCTTACCTTCCATCCATCTATCTATCTGTCTCTCTCATACCCATCCTTCTTCTCTCCTCTTTACCCTACCTCCCTCCTTCATTCTCCTTCGCTTCTATCATTCCCTCCATTTATCACTCGTGTCTTCCTTTTCATCCCTCTCTCATCGGGTCTTCCTTCCATTCCCTTTACGTTATTTACCATCCATCTATCCTTCCTTCCTACTGCGTCACCACCTTTATCATCACTCGCTCTTTTGCCCTTCATCACTTTCCTACTTCCCCCCCATCACTTCGCATCCTTATGGCCTTTCCTACCCTCCCATTCATCACCCGTTCCCTTTGACCCTCCCTCATCACACCTTCCCTCCTTCTCATCCCTTCTTCATCTCTCGCTGTCCGTGCCTCATTACAAGACAGCCCACCGTGAAAGTCCGCATCCCTCATCGATTACTTCGCGAGAAATGGCTGTATTTGCGAAGGCGTTTGGATTCTCAGTCATGTCCCGCGTGAAATTGACCAGAAGGAGCCTTGCCCTCCCTTTAGCTGAGAAGAAAAATGGGGGAGGAGCTTCCATTTACGTCCTGTGTGGAAAAAAAAGGGAGAGAGGTGAATTGTGCGAGCTGTGAAGGGAGAGAGGTTCGCTTCCGCCTCATTTGACACCAGAGGAGGAGGAAGAAGAAGAGGAGGAGGATCAGAAAGTCTCCCCTCACGGCCTCGTCCACAGTGACTTGAAAGCAAACACTCTAAAGACGTGATGTCGTTTTCTGTGTGTTTTTTTTATCTCTCGTTTTCTTTTTTGTTTGAATGGGTGACTTGAGTATTTGTGGTTTGATTTGTGTGTTCGTCTGTTCGTGTGTGTGTACGTTTGATTCTGTGTTTTGTGTTTGGTGTTCGTGTTTTAATTATGTGATATGGAGCTTAGACACACACACACACACACACACACACCCTTCATCCATCGTTTCCTTCCCAGTAACTTCAATTTTCCATAAATTTCATCTCATTTCCCTTCTTTTTTCCCCTTCATCTATCCTTTCCCTTCCCAGTATCTTTAATTTTCCATATATTTCTTCTCATTTCCCTTCTTTTTCCCTTTCATCTATTCTTTCCCTTCCCAGTACCTTTAGTTTTCCCAATTCCCCTCTTTCTCTTTCACCTCTCACTTAATCCTGCATTCTTTTCGTCATCCATTCATTTTTTTTATCACCTCGTCACCGTTTTCTATAACACTTTTCCCCGTACCTAATATCTCGCGTTCCTTCCTTCCTTCCTTCCTTCCTTCCCGTCAATTTGCGCCACGTCCTTCCTTCTAAACCCATAAGAACCAAACTACCCCTGCGATCTATGCGAGTGTCGTCTTTTCAGAACTTCACCTCGATCTCTGAAGTTCCCGCGTGGGGCTTTCCTTTGCACCCAATCATGATACTTTTAGATCTATTGCTGATGACTAACAATCTATCGCCCGTCGGTCTATCAGGGTATGCATTTCTGTAGTAATCTTGTTCTCTTTGTCTTCGTATGTGTTTTCTATGTGTTAATTCTCTCTCTTGTCTTTCCGTGTCTATTTCGTCTTTATTTGTCTCTGGTTTAAATTTTGCTTCCTTGTGAAAGAGGGAGAGAGAGAGAGAGAGAGAGAGAGAGAGAGAGGGGGAGAGAGAGAGAGAGAGAGAGGGGAAGAAAAGAAGATAGATAGAAAAATCGCTCGTGAAAACATGAATGACTTAAAATCCAGATCAAAAAGGAATCAAATCATCAAAAAAAAAAGATAGAAAAATATAAAAAGAGATAAAAACAAAATAAAAATCACCGCCAAAATAAAGACGCCTTAAAAAATCGGACCAAAAGCGAATCAGATCATTAAAAAAAGGAAAAAAAAATAAATAAAAACATAGATAAATAAAAAATTAAATAAAATAAAATAATCGCCATAACAAATGCCTTAAGAAGCGGATGAACAAAAGGATCGGAGCTTCCAAAGGTGATTATTTTCTCTGACTTGAGCTACACCAAGAGTATTAGGGAGGAATATTAGTGGCGAGACCAAGGCTGTTACTTTACGTGTCTCTCTGACGTGAGCACTTTTTAAATCTTACTTTTTGTAGGAGTGTTTGTTAAGTCTGTGAAATAGAGAGGGAATTAAGACTGTGTGACTAACTGACTCTCTCTCTCTCTCTCTCTCTCTCTCTCTCTCTCTCTCTCTCTCTCTCTCTCTCTCTCTCTCTCTCTCGCTTTCTCTTTCTGTTTATACTCGATGTTTCTGTCACTTCTTGAGAAACTTAGAGATATATAAGAGCAGAGGTGCATTTTAATAGGTCTGTAGTAGTAGTAGTAGTAGTAGTAGTAGTAGTAGTAGTAGTAGTAGTAGGAGTAGGAGGAGGAGAAGGAGATAAAGAAGGAGTATAAGAACATAACATAAGAGAATAAGGGAAGCTGCGAGGAGGAGGAGGAGGAGGAGGAGGAGGAGGAGGCGCCCTTCCCTGCTCGTCCACACCTCGCCCTGCGGTACGCCAACGCGGCCAAACGTTTCATTTAGTCCCAGTAAAAAGACACTGGCTGACCATTTCCATGTCATCCCTTGCCATTCCTCGCCTTCCCCATTCCTCTCCCTCTCTCTCTCCCTCCCTCCCAGTTTATTCTTCCTTCTCTCTCTCCCTCTTCGGCTCTTCCTTCCTATTTATACCTCTTTTTCCTCCTATTCCTCTCTTAGCTAATTCTCTCTCTCTCCATTCTTCCCATTCTCCATTTTCTTTCTTCATCTCTCCACTGTCTCTCTTCCTCCACCCTTTTCCTCCATTCCTCCATCCTTTCCATTACCTCCCTCTCCTCTCATTATTCTCCCTTTCTCTCTCCATTACCCTCTCCTTTCTTCCATCACACCTCACCCATTCCTCCATCCCTCCATCCCTCCAGTCTCCTTACCTTCCATCCCTCCATTCCTCCCTCCCTCTCCCCTTTCCTCCCGTCACCTTTTCCCTTCCCCATCACTCTCTCCCCTCCCTCCCTCCCTCCCCTTCCACCCCGCAATCAGTTCGCGAAATGGGGTAATTTCAAGGTGCTTCTCGAACTCACGCCCCCAGAGAGAGAGAGAGAGAGAGAGAGAGAGAGAGAGAGAGAGAGAGAGAGAGAGTCAACTAGGGCTGGAAATAGCAAGGCTTCGTCGTTACGTCAGATCTTGACTGCTTGTAACTGCATACTGAATGGTTAAGGCGAAGGGGGGAAGGGGGGAGACTGGGGATGGGGAGAAGGGGAGGAGTGCTGGAGGAACTGGGTGCGGGGGGACTGCTTAGGGCATTAGGGTTGTGGGAAGGGGAGGAGGGAAAGTAGAGGAGGGATGGGGAAGGGGAGGAAAAGGGGGATTAGAGGAAAGTTAGAGACGTAGAGGGCAGTAGAGGAGATTGGGAGGAGAGAATAGTGAGCAGTGGTGGAGAGGAGGTGGAGGAGGAGGAGGAGGAGGAGGAGGAGAAGAAGGGAGGAAGGAAGGAAGACAAGAAGGTGGAGAATTAAACTGATTATATAATGAGCGAAAGAAAGAGACGAGAAAAAACAATAACGAACGAAAGAAAAGAATAAAAAAAACAAGAGGAATGGACAGACCAAAAAAAAAAAAAACAAGAAAAACACAAAAAAAAACTTCAATCAACACCAAATAACACCAATTTTCTCCCCTGTATCTTTCCTGCCATATTTCTCAAACCAATTTTTAGAGGCATTTCACCTGGCCGGGGTACAGGTAGTAATTTGGGTGAGGCTGGGTAGAGGGTGGGTGGGGGGGGGGCAGGAGGAGCCATCGAACCAGAATATGGAATGTTTGGGAAGCGAAGCATGTGATAAGGATACCAGGTGATGTGTAGGATTCCTGTTGTTTACATATCTCTTCTTGTTCTCGTGTTTATCCTCGTCTTTCTTATCCTCGTCTTTCCTTTTCCTCGTCTTTCTCATCATCGTCTATCCTTCCTTCCTGTCTGTATTCGTGTTTCTTCTTCTACTTCTTCTTATATCTTTGTTTTCTTGTCTGCCTGTCTGTGTAGCTCCTCTCTTCTCTCTGTGTGTCGGGTTTCCAAGGACGCTGTTACGTACACACACACACACACACACACACACACACATACACGCCTTGCTTTCCGTGTGTCTGCGTTTGTCTCTCTTTCTGTCAGTTGTTTTATGTTCGAATAATTTGTCCTCGCTGCCTGCCTGACACACACACACACACACACACACACACACACACACACACACACACACAGGCACACACATGACAGCACTGGTGATAGCGAGCAGAGAAACGACTTGTCAGGCAGCCGGAGAGAGAGAGAGAGAGAGAGAGAGAGAGAGAGAGAGAGAGAGAGAGAGAGAGAGAGAGAGAGAGAGAGAGAGAGAGAGAGAGAGAGGGAAGGGCGTGCATGATAGCAGTGTGAGGCAGGCAAGCAGGCAGGCAGGCAGGCAGAAAATTAAGCAGATAGCAAAGGAGCAGGTGAGGAGACAGGTGAGACAGCAGACAGACAGGTTAATCCGGGCGGTGGATCATCACGAGACTAGCGAAGCGTTTGAAACCTTCACCCACACGAGAGAGAGAGAGAGAGAGAGAGAGAGAGAGAGAGAGAGAGAGAGAGAGAGAGAGAGAGAGAGAGAGAGTCAAGCTGAGTGGAATAAACAAACATTCTATCAGTCTTATCGTTCAGACAGCCACATTACAATTTGATATTATGCCTTCCCTTATCTCGAAACAGACGCCCTCTCGCCCATACAGATAAGGCCGATAACAGGCGATGAGAGATTGGCTGGACATCTTCTCGGCGTCTCTGGACCCTTGGCACACTTGGCTCGCTGTCAGAACCAAGAGAGAGAGAGGCCAGCATCCAGAATCGTTTTTCTCTCTCACCGATTCTATTTTCAAAGGCCACAGAAACAAAAAGCCGGATTCTCAAGAGTGT
>NC_087188.1:14643734-14666234 GCF_035594125.1 Scylla paramamosain
TGACTAGCTAGCATCATACAACCTTGTCATTTCCTTTACTTAGCTAAGGACAAAATTTCTCAGGAGATAAAGATTAAACTTTTCATATCCAGAGAGGGAAAAGGAAATTTCATCTTTTCACATCCGGACAGAAAACGAAGCTTACTTTTTCGCACTCAAAGAAAGAAAAAAACTATCTTTTCACAACAAGAGGGGAAGAGAAACCACCTTTTCACAGACGGAGAGAAAACGAAACTCCTCGTCACAACTAGATAAATAAAAGAAACTGCATCTTTTCACATTAAAAACACCACCTTTTCACAGCCAGAGACAAAACGAAACTCCACCAATCGCAGGTTTTCACAGACGGAGAGAAAACGGATCTCCTTGTCACATCTAGATAAAAGAAACTGGATCTTTCCACATTAAAAACACCATCTTTTCACAGCCAGACACAAAACGAAACTCCACCAATCCCAGGTTTTCACAGGCGGGGAGGAAACGAAACTTGAAGACCCCGCGGAATTAGTCAGCGCTGACGTGCACTAAATCTATCCCTGGTTTGGAATCGTAATTAATTGGCTGTCTGTGAGTTACGGTCAGGACGCGGAAAATTTAATACGAGTCATGAAAAATCTGCTACTCTCGAAATAGTGCGCCATAAATATTGGTGCTTTCCCTCTCCCTCTCTCTCTTTCTCCCTCTCCCTCTCCCTCTCCCTCTCCCTCTCTCTCCCCGAAAGTCATGAGGTGAAATATTATTGCGAGTGAGTGACCGAGTATGTGTGTGTGTGTGTGTGTGTGTGTGTGTGTGTGTGTGTGTGTGTGTGTGTGTGCGCGTGTGCGTGTGCCAAGAAATGTGAGATGCTGTATTGTCAATGAGAGAGAGAGAGAGAGAGAGAGAGAGAGAGAGAGAGAGAGAGAGAGAGAGAGTCCATCTATTTTATTTACCTGTTTATTATCTTACCTGTCTTAATTCTGTCTACCTGTCAATAAATTAAGCCTACCTGTCTCAATTATGTCAGTCTTCCACTCAGTTCTGCCTACCTGTCTGTTTTATTTACCTGTCTATTCTGTCTACCTCTCTATGTGTACCTCTCTATGTGTACCTCTCTATGTGTACCTGTCTGTGTGTACCTGTCTGTGTGTACCTGTCTGTGTGTACCTGTCTGTGTGTACCTGTCTGTGTGTACCTGTCTGTGTGTACCTCTGTGTGTACCTGTCTGTGTGTACCTGTCTGTGTGTACCTGTCTGTGTGTACCTGCGTCACCTCACCTTGCGTCTCACTGATTGGCTAATAATGCTGCCAATAGCAATACCTGGCTAATGGCGATTTTAATTTTGTGTTCTTTTTTTTTTTCCCTTTACGCAACACAAATTAACGCATTGCAACGGAGGCTTAATGTAATTGCTTTTTGTGTTGAGTGTAATTGCGTAAATATAATAATACGTGTTGCATTGTTTTTTTTTCTGCTTTTTTTTTCGTTTTTCATTTTCCGCTTTTTCATTTTTCATTTTTGAGCTTTTTTTTTTCAGGGGATGTTGCGATGATATGTTTCACACCTGCCCGACCCGCGACACTTACCTGTAATTAGTGGTCATGGGAGGGGACATTACCTGCGTGTGTGTGTGAGTGTATGAGTGTGCGTGTGTGTATGTGTGTGTGTGTGTGTGTGTGGGGGGGGGGAGAGGGAGAGAAAGGGAGGGGTGAGAGTGTGTGTGTGTGTGTGTGTGTGTGTGTGTGTGTTTGTGTTTTTCTCTCCTTTTTTAACTTTTTCTTTCCCGTCCTTCCTTCCTCCTTCCTTCTTTCTTTCTTTTCTCTCCTCATTTTCATCTCTCTCTCTCTCTCTCTCTCTCTCTCTCTCTCTCTCTCTCTCTCTCTCTCTCTCTCTCTCTCTCTCTCTCTCTCTCTCTCTCTCCTTTTTCCCTCTCACTTCCAGTTTGTCCCACTCAATTTACTTCAGGTCATCTACTCTCCCAGCCTCTCTCTCTCTCTCTCTCTCTCTCTCTCTCTCTCTCTCTCTCTCTCTCTCTCTCTCTCTCTCTCTCTCTCTCTCTCTCTCTCTCTCTCTCTCTCTTCTCTTCACGTCATTAGTCTTACAGGATTCCACTTCTTACTCTCTCCTTCTATAAAGGCATTTTTTTCTTTACTTTATTAATTCAAAACACCGATAAAACAGAAGGTTAAAACAAGGTATCGGTGATTCAATGGGTGTTTGTGTGTTTGTGTGTCTCGTGTGTGTTTTCTTGGGTGTTTTTTTGTCCTTTTTTTGGTTTGTTTTCGAGGGTAAAGGAAATTCGTGTTTGGTTTTGTGTTCTGTTCATTTTTTTATTTGTTTTTTTGTGTGTGTTTGTTTGTCTGTTTGCTTGTTTGTTTGTTAGTCCTCGTTCTCCTTTCCTTCTTGGTGTAATTGGGTTTGTCAAGGGCGAGGATGAAGGGAAAATGTGTGTGTGTGTGTGTGTGTGTGTGTGTGTGTGTGTGTGTGTGTGTGTGTGTGTGTGTGTGTGTGTGTGTGTGTGTGTGTGTGTAGCCTTTTTCCTCTTCCCTCCATCTTGTCACCTCATCAACCTCACACACACACACACACACACACACACACACACACACACACACACACACACTTACTTCACCTCATCTGAACACATTCTTGTCAAGTCTCCTTCACTCTGCACCTCCTTCACCTTTTTCATCTCCCCTTCCTTTCCCTCCCCTTCCCTCCCCTTCTCTCCTTTTCCCGTCCCTTCTCCTCCCCTCTTCCCACCCTGTCACCACGTCGCAGCCTCTCCCTCCTCTTCCTTCACCCCTTATCACCATCATCCTCTTCCCTCCTTCCTTGTCGCATCCCAGTGTCACATCTTTCATCTCTCTCAGGGGAGCTGTAACCTTCCTCCCCCAAGATGTCTCATTTAGGCTCTCCAAAACTCTCCTCCTCCTCCTCCTCCTCCTCCTCCTCCTCTTCCTCCTCCTCCTTTTCCCCCTTCTCGTCTTTCCTTCTACATTCTCATACTCCTTCGTCGCCTCGTCTGCATCATCCTCTTCTTCCTCTCCACCACCACTTCCTCCTCCTCCTCCTCCTCCTCCTTCTCCTCCTCCTTCTCCTCCTAACCTACTATCAAGTCCTCTTCCTCCCTGTCTTCCATGTCCTCCATTTCCTCCTCCTTGTTGTCCTCCTCCAGTCTTAATCCAAGGTCCTCACCACCAGCTACCTCCACTCCTCCTCCTCCTCCTCCTCCTCCTGCTCCGCCTCCTTCAGACAACAGTAAACTAACTCATCTTGCACCTCGCCCTTCCTTCCTACCTCCTCCTCCTAGTCCTCCTGGCCCTCCTCCTCCTCCTCCTCCTCGCTTCCTTCCTTCCATTTACGAGAAATTTATGTTGGTGGAGCTCATTTCTGCCACTCTCCCTTCACGAGTTTCATTTGCTGGCCAAGATGGATGGAGAGGCAGTCTTTTTGTGGCTTGAACCTCGCATTGCGCCCGCTATGATACACTGAGGAGGAGGAGGAGGAAGAGGAGGAGGACTAAAGAGGAAGGGTTTGTGTCAGGAAGAGTGATAGGAGAAGAGAAAATGGCTGGGAGGAGGAGCAAGAGGAGGGAAATGGATAAAGGATAAGAGACAGGAAGTAAGGGAGAGAGGGAGTAAAAAGGGAGAGAGGTGAATGGCTCTCCCTGTCTTCCGGTGTGACAATCTCTCTCATGGACAGCATCAACAAAGTGACCAGGATGATAAGTGGCACCTCCTTTTCTCCCTGTCTCTCTCTCTCTCCCTCTCCCGTCATACTCCCTTGAAATATCTTTTATCTCCCTCCCCCAATGTCCCTGTCTTTTATCCACCCCGCTGTCCATGATCCTGGAAGCTACCCTACCTCATATATCTTCCATGCCCGTGTCCTCATGTCCTCTTCCTCTTCCTCTTCCTCCTCTTACCCCTACATCCATCCATCTTCCACCTTCCATCCACACAATCTGAGCCACTTTCGTGTTCCTCCATCGTTATCCACACGTAGCTTCCTCCTCCACTTCACTGCATCCACTTGGCTATCAATCCACTGTCCGATGTTGGAAAGTGGATGTTAGTCTATTAGAAAGTGGATTTTTTGTTTACATCTGTCAATCGTATCCACATCTCATCCACCTCCTACTCCACATTAACCTAACATACACATACACACATACACACACGCACACGCAAACAGAATCATCACCCCGTCACTACACACCGCACCCTTCATCCCTCTCACACACACACACACACACACACACACACACAAATTTCCCCCCCCGCCCCTACCCCGCACTCCCTCCCGACCCAGACGTTCACAAATCAGCGAAGGGAGAGAGATGTCCGCCTCAGCCCGTCCTTTCTTGCCATATTTCGTAGCTGTGAGACAAAGCAGGTCGGTGGGCGAAATATTGCAGGGTCGGCGAGAGATTTATTGTTCAGTTTATTGCTTTAAAACTCATTTCGTGCGTGCGTTTCGGCTGAGGAAGGAAGGGGAAGGGTGGGGTGAGGGGGAGAATGTTGGTGTGTGTGTGTGTGTGTGTGTGTGTGTGTGTGTTGGCTTGTTTTCAAAGTGCGGTGAAGGAAGTTGAGTGTGCGTGTGTGTTGTTCACTGTGGCTCGGGAAGTGCTCTCTCTCTCTCTCTCTCTCTCTCTCTCTCTCTCTCTCTCTCTCTCTCTCTCTGGTTTCGGTGTTTTGCATTTTTCTTACCCGTGTGTGTGTGTGTGTGTGTGTGTGTGTGTGTGTGTGTGTGTTACTCTGCGGTGTGTGGCGGTTAAACGCTGTCGTCTTTCTTTTACTCTCTCTCTCTCTCTCTCTCTCTCTCTCTCTCTCTCTCTCTCTCTCTCTCTCTCTCTCTCTCTCTCTCTCTCTCTCTCTCTCTCTCTCTCTCTCTCTCAACACCCCTACTCTTTCTCCCACACCAAAACCTTCCAAACCACCCTTCCTTCCAAACCACCCTTCCTTCTATCCTTCCTTCCTTCCTTCCTTCCTTCCCTCCCTCCCAGCGCATCCTCCCCCCACTTTATCAAATGATTCATGGTGAAGTTCTGAGATAAAGTTAATGTGTACATATTTCAGCGATCCATGCACTTTAGCGGCGATTTATGATGGGAGTTTAACCCGGGAAAATTGCCTACGTATATCACTAGGGCGAGTCGAGCCGGCCAGGGGTAAAAAGTGAGATGGAGGGAGAGAGAGAGAGGAGAGAGAGAGAGAGAGAGGGGATGGGGGAGACAGGAGGGTGTAAGAGGAGGGATGGTGGAATGGAATGGAAGCGAGTAGGAAGGGAGGAGCAAGAGAGGAAGGAAAGGGAGGAGAGATAGATTAAGAGAATAGAGAGTAGAGAGAGAGAGAGAGAGAGAGAGAGAGAGAGAGAGAGAGAGAGAGAGAGAGAGAGAGAGAGAGAGAGAGAGAGAGAGAGAGAGAGAGAGAGAGGGAGCAAGCTAGCCAGGAAAGCAAACCACCACCACCACCACCACCACCACCACCAGACCACCACCACTACCACCACCACCACCACCACCACCACCACCACCAGACCAGTACCAGTAGCAATAAACAAGCTTAAAATAAAGATACAAGCTTACCCTTCCCTTAACTTATCCAGAACCTTAACCGTCCGCACCTGCCCTGCCTAACCCCTTACCTGGCTGTCCCTAATCACCCTTAACCACCCTTAATTCCAGTCATGATAAACAAAAGGAGGTTTCTTGGCCCTTGATTCCTCCTGTCTTTCTGTATATACATGGAAATGAGAGAAATGAACCTTTTAAGATAGCTAAAGGCTTCTATGGCGCGTTCAGTCATCTCTGGGAAATTAAATGGAAACTTGTATTGCATATTAGGGAAGAGGAGAATGAGGAGGAGAATTGGTGGAGGAAAGAAAGGAGGGAAGCAAGGATGGAGAAGGAGGAGTAATGATAATTATAGGAAGAGGAAAAGATTTAAGGCAAGGAGGAAGTGAGTGAGGGAGAGAGGAATAAAGGAAGGAGGGAAAGGAGGAAGGAGAGGAGGGAGAGGAGGAAGGAGAGGAGTGTGATTAAGGTTGGTGAATTGGGGAATGCTTACTATCTTATGTAGAGAGAGAGAGAGAGAGAGAGAGAGAGAGAGAGAGAGAGAGAGAGAGAGAGAGAGAGAGAGAGAGAGAGAGAGAGAGACATCCACACTAATATACTCACTTCACAAAACATTGGAAAATATAATAAAGAGAGAGAGAGAGAGAGAGAGAGAGAGGAGAGAGAGAGAGAGAGAGAGAGAGAGAGAGAGAGAGAGAGGAGAGAAGAGAGAGAGAGAATCATAATAATTTTAACACCCAACAAACAACAAACAGCGAAATATGACTCCACTTTGACACGGAAATTCCATACAACATAATACACTTTTAATATTACTTTCATCATAGCCTTTTTTTTCCCCCCCATCCCTCTCCCTCTCTCTCTCTCCCTCTCCCTCTCCCTCTCTCTTTTATTATTATTATTATTTATGACCCGTGGCGAGGTCGGTACAAATTATCCAAAAAAAAGCGGTAGGGGGAAAAAAAATAAGGGAAACGTGACTTATTTTCCGACTAGACAGGTGATGATGGAGGTAAACAAACCCTTGAAAGACTCTCTCTCTCTCTCTCTCTCTCTCTCTCTCTCTCTCTCTCTCTCTCTCTCTCTCTCTCTCTCGTATGGGTGTGTTTGTGGGGTATGTTTTAAAAAGAGATGCTTCCAGAGAGAGAGAGAGAGAGAGAGAGAGAGAGACAGAGAGAGAGAGAGAGAGAGAGAGAGAGAGAGAGAGAGAGAGAGAGAGAGAAAGGAGAATTGAGAAAAATAACCAAAAAATAACAAAAATAAGACGAAAAAGGAAGAATCAGTGAAAAAAAAAAACAAATCAGAGAAAGAAAGAGAGAGAGAGAGAGAGAGAGAGAGAGAGAGAGAGAGAGAGAGAGAGAGAGAGAGAGAGAGAGGTGGAGGGGGGTGTTCATGATATAGTGAAAGGTAAGGCCGCTATCCTGCAGTACAACATTACGAGGCAGGAATGAAATACACTGACAAACAGACGATTTTTTTTCCCTCCCTGATCCTCAGATACGTGCGGATTAAATGCCGCTGTGGAATCCGGATTGGCGTTCTTGTCCATCCGGATTCATTGTTCTTTCGGATTCGGCTTTTTTGTTCTTTATTTTCTTCTTTTTCATCATAACCAATTTTTTTTTTCAATTTTTTTTCGTATTTTCATTTTTAAATTCTTAGTTTTTCTTTGTTTTCTTTTTTTTCTTTTTTTTTTTTAGAGAGAATGTTATTTCACTTTCTGTCTGTCTGTCTGTCTCTGTCTCGCCTTTCTCTCTTTCTCTCTCTAACTCATTTTTATCTCTATTTTTCCTTTTTTTTTCATTAACATCTCTCTCCCTCCTACAGTCTCCCTCCCTCTCCCTCTCTCTCCCCCTCGTAACGTGTGTAGTGTGTGGGTTGGCTTAGTTTTGTATTTATTGGCCAGTGATATAGATGGCAGCACCGCAATTCTTATGGTCAGACTGGCGTGTAGATAGATAGACAGATAGATGAACTGGGTGGCGAGCTGGGTAGATGGGGGGAGGGATAGACAGATAGATTTACTGGTGGGAAGGGGAATAGATTGATAGATGTATAGATGGATGGATGGACGGAAAGATAGATAGAAAGGCGAACATATATATAGATAGATAGATGGATAGACAGATAGATGGACTGATAGACGAATAAATAGACAGGTAGTTAAACTGATAGCATGATAGATAAATAGAAAGTGCAGGAAAAGTATAAATTTATAAAACGAACACTTTTTAAGAGAGAGGAAAATGAAATGAAAGAGATAGAAACGATAAACATTAATAAACACACAAGGAAAAATAATGTAACAAACCAACAAACATATTTAACATACCACCACCAGCACCACCACCACCACCATCACCACCACCACTAATAATAACACAAACACCAACACATTTACCCATAATCCATTACCATTCCAGGCTTCTTTCATCAACCTAAGCTATCAAGAATGCATCTACACTCATTCCATATACATTAATATTTATACATGAAATAAACCTTTTTTTTTCCCCTATAAACTACACGTAAATTGCAAAAGGCTTGACTACAGGTAATTGTACACCTCTCCACTGCAAATAATTTACCTGTATACCTGTACTCGAGTTTACCTGATCGAGTTACCTGTCAAATGGAGTTCAAGAGGTCAAGGGAACCATAGAGAAGGAAGAGGAAGACAGTTGTGGTATAAAATGGAAATTATAAATGGTTGTTATGGGATGAGAAAGAGAGGAAAGCGTTGAAGAAAATGTATGGAAGGTAATGTGATAGGAGAGGATGTATGGGGTGATAGGGTGATAGGGAGGTGAGGTAAAGGAAAGGGGAAGGGGGAAAGGGAGGAATTGATGGGACGTTATATGTAAGGTAAGGATGAAAGGAAAGTGAAGGAAGGAAATGCTGATAAAATGTTAAGAGAATGTTGTCTTTGTTGTTGTTGTTGTTGTTGTTGTTGCTGTTGTTGTTGTTGCTGTTGTTGTTGTTGTTGCTGTTGTTGTTGTTGTTGTGTCTCATTTTCTTCTCTCTCCTCTCCTCTCCCCTTCTTTTTCTCCCTTTCCAACCTTCCCTCCAACACTCCAACACACCTATTCACCACCACCACCACCACCACCACCAGTCACACCATCCCTTCGCTTCCCTCCTTCCTTCCTTCCTTCCTTCCTTCCTTCCCTTCCTTCCTTCGCTCCCTCGCGGGCCTGACGTTGCAGCGAGTGTTTAATCCGTGTTAATGGTTGGGTCAGGAGATAAACTTGGGTCAAAGGGAATTAATGGTTTTCTCTTAAATAACAGGACGGGTCTTTCCAATCACACTGAAAGCCATCACGGCCAGACGAGGGGAGGTGAGGCCAAGGAAAAAGGGGTTAAGAGGGTAACACCACTCCTACACCAAGCCAAGAAGGGACTCTTTAACACCCAGACGCTCAAC
The DNA here is from genome assembly GCF_035594125.1 of Scylla paramamosain. Taxonomy (NCBI): domain Eukaryota; kingdom Metazoa; phylum Arthropoda; class Malacostraca; order Decapoda; family Portunidae; genus Scylla; species Scylla paramamosain. The sequence goes on from NC_087188.1 coordinate 14,652,714, forward strand.
AAAGGGGCGCTGGATGGCATCTCAAAGGGGACTCGAATCAACCCCTTCTTTTTAACCCTTTTCCTTTTTTTTTCGTTTTTTTGAAAGGGAAGGAAGAATGGGAGGAAAAAGAGAGGGAAAACTTTGAAGAAATGGAAGCGGATGGGAATTAATCGTTAAAGGGAAAGTAGATGAAGTGTAAAGGGAAGATTAGACAATATTTTTCTTTTCTCTCCCTTTATTTTCATTTGAGGTGTTGATAGGGAGAGAGGAGAGAGAGAGAGAGAGAGAGAGAGAGAGAGAGAGAGAGAGAGAGAGAGAGAGAGAGAGAGAGAGAGAGAGAGAGAGAGAGGAAGCAAAAGTGAGCGTAAGATTTGGAAAGAAAAGGAGAATGAAGATAAACGGAAAAGGGAAAGAAGAGGGAAGGGAAGGGAAGGTGAGAGGAAGCTAAGTGTAAATGGGAGTAAGAGAGAGAGAAAGAGAGAGAGAATGAATAAAAATAAAAAGTGAAAATGGACAGAAGTAAGGAAACGAAGCGGGAATAGAGAGAAAAAGAGAATACGAAGGTAAGGGAAGTAAAGGAGAGGATAAGAGAGAGTAGGGAAGAAGGGGAAGAGAGAAGAAGATAGTAAAAGGGACGGAGAAAGGAAGGAAATAGGCAATAACTGAAAAAAACTCACTTTTTAACGCAAACTAAAAAAAAAGAAAATAATAACAAAATAAAAAAAAATACCAAAGAAAATTTTAAACTTATAAAATTTTAAAGAAAATGAGAAAAGAAAGTGTAGTGATAATAATTCCCTAAGATTCTTACAAAGGGATTAAGGGAAAAAAAAAAACAGGAAATTAAAAAAGAAAGAAAACTAAAGTCGATTTAAAGAATAAGAAAAAAGGAAACTTAAAAAAAAAAATCTGAAAGTAAAGAAAAATAAAAAGGAGTCTTTTAAAGGGAAAGAAAAGGGTTAGAATTTAAAGGGAAAGAAAAGGGTTAGAATTTAAAGGGAATCATGAAAGGGGTGAAATTTAAAGGGAAAGAAAATAGAGAGGATATTTAAAGGGAAAGAAAAAAGGGAGGGGATATGAAGGGAAACAAAAAAGGAGGAAATTAAAGGAAAAAAGGAGATAATTAAAGAAAAGAGAAAAAAGAAGATAATTTGAAGAAAAAACTTTGAAGAAACAGGGAAAAAGTGAGGATATTTCAAGGGAAAGAGAAAAAAGGGAGGAAAACTGAAGGGAAACTAAAAGCAAGTCGATTTAAAGGGAAGAATTCTCCTTAACTTTAAAGAGGAGACGAGGTAAGAGGAAAATTAATAAGTTAAAGGGAAGAGAACTGAGGGCGAAGATGAAGTGAAAGAAAACGGAAGGAGGAGGTTAACGAACAAAGGAAAGGGAAGAAAGGGTGAAGATAAGGAGGAAGAGGAAGAGACTGAATAAGAAGAAAAAGAAAGGGGAAAAGAATGAGGAGAAAGAGAGTAAGAAGAAGGAAGAAGAGGAAGAAAGTGAAAAAAGAAGAAAGAAAAAGGAAAAGGAAGAGAGGATAAGATAGAAGAATAGGGAGATGGAAGGGAGAGAAAGGAATAAAGAGAAATAGGAAGAAAGGAAAGATAAAAATAAGGTAGAAGAGGAAGAGGGTAAATAATGAGAAAAAAAAAGATAAGAAAAACAGAATAACGAGAGAGACAGAGAGAAAAGGAGATAGAGAGAGGGAGAGGTCAGGGAGCGAGGAGGGAGGAGGAGGAAGAGGAAGAGGAGGAAGAGGAGGAGTCAACCTGGGGTGTGTAAAGAGTCAGATTATTAGAGCTATTAATCTAAATGATGAATAATCACGTTATGTTATAGAGCAATACGTTATTTCAGTGACTGGCGGAGGCGGTGGTGGTGGTGGTGGTGGTGGTGGTGGTGCTGGTAGTGGTGGTGGTGGTGGTGGTGGTGGCGGTGGTGGTGGTAATGGTTTGTTTTGATCCAGGTGGTGGTGATTGTGGTGGTGATTACAGGTGTAGTGATTATGGTGCTTATTACAGGTGAGCTTATGGTGTTGTTGTTGTTGTGGTGGTGGTGGTGGTGGTGGTGGTGTGTTTGTATATGTGTGTGTGTGTTTCTCTCTCTCTCTCTCTCTCTCCTCTCTCTCTCTCTCTCTCTCTCTCTCTCTCTCTCTCTCTCTCTCTCTCTCTCTCTCGGTTATAAAAAATATGACTTATTTTGATGTTTGTTGTTCTTTTTCTTCTTATTATTATTACTGTTATTATTCCTGGCATTATTATCACAACTCATATTATTTTACTATCATTACCAGCCACCACCACCACCACCACCACCACTGCCACCTAAACCACACCCCTAACATGAACATCATAGAGGAACAAGAAGAAGAGAAAGGAAACGAGAGAAGGTGAAAGAAACATAAAATATGGTCACGAATTTCTTTATCGTTAGCGTAGCATTGTGACGAATTAGCGAGTTAGCGAGTTAGCGTCTTAGCGAGTTAGGGCCTTAGCGTGTTAGCGAGTTAGCGTCTTAGCGAGTTAGCGAGTTAGCGAGTTAGCGTCTTAGCGAGTTAACGTCTTAGCGTGTTAGCGAGTTAGCGTCTTAGTGAGTTAGCGAGGTAGTGTCTTAGTGAGTTAGCGAGGTAGCGTCTTAGTGAGTTAGCGAGTTAGCGTCTTAGCGAGTTAGGGCCTTAGCGTGTCAGCAAGTTAGCGTCTTAGCGAGTTAGCGAGTTAGCGAGTTAGCGTCTTAGCGAGTTAACGTCTTAGCGTGTTAGCGAGTTAGCGTCTCAGTGAGTTAGCGAGGCAGCGTCTTAGTGAGTTAGCGAGGTAGCGTCTTAGCGTGTTAGCAAGTTAGCGAGTTAGCGAGGTAGCGTCTTAGCGAGTTAGCGAGTTAGGGTCTTAGCGAGTTAGCGTCTTAGCGAGTTAGCGTCTTAGCGAGGTAGCAAGCTGGTGTTTTATTGTATTAACGTGATTGCGAGTCAGCGAGTTAGCATTTTAGCGTGTTAGCGTCCCCGCAGCGTCTCGGCCCCGCCCTCTCCCACACTCGCTCTCCTCTCACTCCCTCAGAAGACCTCACCACTCTCTCCACTTAGCTAAATTAACGGGCGTCATTGCTACGTCTGATATATGGTTATTGCATGCAATCTAATTTAGGCGAGTGAGGGCACACAATAATCTGTTTCAATTACTATAATGCAGGGAACAGTGGCGGCTGCAACCTCCCCTCTCACTCTCTCCCACTCCCCCACTCTCTCTCTCTCTCTTGTGTCTCTCTGGCCTCTGTCCCTCCTGTGTCTCTCTATCTCTCTCTCTCCCGTTTTCCTTCCATCGCTATCTTTTCTTTGATACCACATCTCTCTCTCTCTCTCTCTCTCTCTCTCTCTCTCTCTCTCTCTCTCTCTCTCTCTCTCTCTCTCTCTCTCTCTTTCCTCGTGGTCTTATTCTGTTAATGGAGGCCTCGCTTTGTCACAGAATGGTCTTACCTGTGAAAATTGTTGTCCGGTCAAAGGAGGAGGAGGAAGAGGAGGAGGAGGAGGAGGAGGAGGAGGAGGAGGAGGAGGAGGAGGAGGAGGTGAAGGGGTGAAAAATAAATAAATAAATATACAAGTAAATTAATAAAATGTAGTGAAAAATTTTACTCTTCTTCCTCTTCTTCTTCCTCCTCCTCCTTTTTTCCTCATTTCTTGATTTTATTACTTTTCTACTTTCCTTCTTCATTTCCTCCCTCCTTTCCTCTCTTTTTTCCTCCTCCTTCTCACTCTTTACTTCCTCACTTCCTTAATTTTCCACTTTTCTTCTTCTCTTTCTCCTTTTCCTCTCCCTTTTTCTTTTCCCTAAATCCTCCTATTTTCCTTTCCTTCTCCTTTTCTTCATATCCTTCCTCCCTTTCTCATCTTTCATTTACTCCCTCCTTTCCTCTTCTCAATCTTCCTTTACTTCTCCTTATCACCCCTTCTTTCCTTCCTCTTTCCTCTCCACTTAGCTCCTCTTCTCTCCCTCACACTCTCTCTCTCTCCCTTTTCTCTCTCTTTTCTCTCTTCTTTCCCTCAATAACATACGGCCATTGCGCCTGAGGTAAATGGCAACAAATGACTGTAAATCGTATAATAGCATAACTTACGCATCGATAAAAGTCATGTTTGTTTAGCCGGGCAAGGGTAGGAGGTGGTCTGGCTTCGAAAACGGCCCTGCTTCTCTTATTAATATCTATTAGGCCATGGTCGTTATTGCTGCGCTCTCTCTCCCTCTCTCCCTCTCCCTCTCTCTCTCTCTCTCTCTCTCTCTCTCTCTCCCTCTCTCTCTCTCTCTCTCTCTCTCTCATCCGTGTTTGGCGATGGAGTTCGTAATGAGAAACAAACTTGATAAATTGCATTGACTCTTCATTTGTGACCCATGCATAGATCATGAGGTTAAACAGGAGTGTGTGAGAGGTAATGAGAGAGAGAGAGAGAGAGAGAGAGAGAGAGAGAGAGAGAGAGAGAGAGAGAGAGAGAGAGAGAGAGAGAGAGAGAGATGAGAGAGAGAGAGAGAGAGAGAGAGAGTCTAGAAGCCCCTCCAACCACACACACACACACACACACACAGACACATAGACACACTGCCGCTGACCAATCACCGAGTAACAAATATATATGCAAACACACACACACACACACACACACACACACACACACACCACACACACACCACACACACACACACACACAGAAGGTGAAAAAACAAGTAAGGAAGAGGAGATGAAGAAGGATAAGTAAAGGAATTGATGGAAGGAGTCAGAGGAGGCGAGGAGAAGATTTAAGTAAAGAGAGAGAGGTGGAAGAGACGAGTGAGGAGGAGGGGGAGAATAAGATGGTGCATTCTCAGACAAGGCGGTGAGATTTACATGTGTGCAGTTACACTCGAGGTGAAGTCTCACATCTTCCTCTCTCCTCCTTAGGGAACGCACAAGTACACGTCCTCCTCCTCCTCTTCCTCCTCCTCTTCCTCTTGTTTTACTGTTATGCCTCCCGCTCAACCTCTCGCTTACTTCCCCGTCACAATGGCCCTGGAAACATCTTCACGGCCTCATGGGAATCTTCAGCCCCCTACCCAACCCTTCCCCAGCATCTTTACCCCTCCTCTCCTACCCAGCCCAGGGATCAGTACTCACTCAAGAGGAATTCTTGTACCCTCTTCCACCGCCCCCCCCCACGGAGCTCCTGTGTGTGTGTGTGTGTGTGTGTGTGTGTGTGTGTGTGTGTGTGTGTGTGTGATCTCTTCGCTTCTCTCCTCCTATTTCTCTTCGCATCTTTCCTCCTCATTCTCTTCACTTCCTTCATCTCCCTTTTCTTGTCTTTCCTTTTCTTTCCCATCTCCTCCCAGCCTCCCCTTCCTCCTCACCACACAAACACCCCTTTTTTTCCTCCCCATCACACTTACTTCCTCCCATTCGCGCCTCCTATCTACTCCCTTCCCATAGCTTTACGTCTTCAGACCCACAGACGCCCACAGACACCACCCTCCGCCCCCCGTCAGCCACTAGACTCCCCACTCCGCCTTCAGGATCCCCCCAAAAATGAGCCCCAGACACTCATGCCCCCCCCCAAGATGGCATCCCAACAGCCTCTCCCCCCTCAGACACCATCAGACGCCCCTCCCCGCCCCTCCATGTCAACGCCTGCTGCTCCTGACACCTCCGGCAGGTTACATCACGCCCTTTGGATTTGTCACTCACTTTTCCGACGCTTCAGTGTTGCCATCTCCTCTGAGACGCCGAGAGAGAGAAAAAAAAAGAGAGGAAAAAAGAGAAAAAAGAAAGTAAGAGCGACAGAAGAGGAGGTGGTGGAGGAGAAGGAGGAGGAGGAGGAGGAGGAGGAGCAAATATTTCGACTAGTGTACATGTGGTTTTTTTTCACTTTTTTTCTCTCTCTTTCTCTTTCTTTTATTATTTTTTAGACATAGGTTGTCTCACGCTATTTTTTTGTTGTGGTGGTGGTGGAGAGAGAGAGAGAGAGAGAGAGAGAGAGAGAGAGAGAGAGAGAGAGAGAGAGAGAGAGAGAGAGAGAGAGTGACAGGTGAGGTACGGGGCCAGGAGGAGGAGGGGAGAGGGTCACCTACTCCCACTAATGAACGTGTACTCAGCTCACCGTCATTATTTAGGTGTTGGGAAATGAAAGAAGCGGGTTTGTGTCAGCTGAGGTGAGAGTCGTCTTCCTCCTCCTCCTCCTCCTCCTCCTCCTCCTCCTCCTCTTCCTCTCATGATACTTTCTTTATGGTTTTGGGTCCTTTCTCACCATTTTACCTTTGATGTTTTCTTTTGCATCTCTCTCTCTCTCTCTCTCTCTCTCTCTCTCTCTCTCTGAAGCAGTAAGTATGATAAAATGACTTTCAAAACTGCCAGACAAGAATTAAATGTAATAAATGCTGTATGGTAATATTAATTCATCTTCCTCCTACTCCTCCTCCTCCTCCTCCTCCTCCTCCTCCTCCTCCTCCTCCTCCTCTTGAAGACTCAATCGCCCACACATAGTCACTTAAGAGTCTTTCTACATCATTATCTTGTTACATTGGTTATTACTGCGACTCTCTCCTCTCTCTCTCTCTCTCTCTCTCTCTCTCTCTCCTCTCTCTCTCTCTCTCTCTCTCTCTCTCTGGGTTGTTTCATGGTTTTGTTTTGTTTGATTGTTTGTTTGTTTGTTTGTTTGTTTGTTTGTTTTTTTGTTGTTTATCTTTTTCTTTCTCCGTTATTCTTATTTTTGTTATTATTTTGCTTACAAAGACTTGCATCATTTATCAGTTCTGTATCCTTTGTTTCTCTTACCGCCATCGTCTCTGTCTGTGTGTGTGTGTGTGTGTGTGTGTGTGTGTGTGTGTGTGTGTGTGTGTGCGCGCGCCGCATGCAGAGAAGAAGTATAACCTCACATATCATAAAAATATATGTTATGTTACAACAAGCGATCTACACACCTGAGAAGTCTGTAGGTGTGGTGATGCAGGTGTGTCTTGTGACAGGTGTGTGTGATTTATTTTGGTGTGCATGTTTGTGAGCAGGTGTGGAAATGACAGCGGCACAAGCACAAAGGCCCTGTATGTGTGTACGTGTGTGTTTGTGTGTGTGTGTGTGCGTGTTGTGCTTGGTCTCACCTTAATTACGCTTGTTAATGACTTAATTATCAGGTGAGGTAATGGCGTTGTGATGTTCCCCAGGTGTTTTCATGTTCACCTGTGGCTTTGAGGTTTATTTTGAAGCGGGCCACATTTTTATCGTCTCTCCCTCTCTTTGTTTCCTGTTCCCGTCATTCCTCCCTCTGCTTTTTCCATTGTTATTACGACCACGCTGCTTGAATTTACGTTACGTTGAATGTCACCGGCCTGTTCCTCTCATTATATACACCGACACGCACGCAAAAACAGGTTTACACACACACACACACACACACACACAGAGAGAGAGAGAGAGAGAGAGAACAAGGTGCGTAGTTACAATTTTCTTAGTATTACAGCCTTGCCAAGTCGTATCATTTCTCATCTCTCTCCTATCTCACATGGGTATAGCCTCCACACCTCCCAGTACCACCTCCCCGCACGTCCCCGCACCTCCCTACACCAGCACCTCGTTCACAGCGCAGCGTCCGAGGCGTGGAGTTCACTTTAAGTACGCAGCGAGACTACCTTTTAGCGTCTCTACGAATTAGAAGGTAGGGAAGCCGTGACCACGCAGCAACTCTCTCGGAACGATCAATCCCGCCGACAAATGATCACCAGTATCGCCTATAATTGATACCTCGAGGTGTTGGGAGGAGACTGGCTCAGCACCTTGCCTGTCCTTATCTCTCACGCGGCATCTCGCCAGACGTGGGTAGTGGTTTGGCTTGAGTTTATTGCCGATGGATTGGCGTGGTGGTGTGAAGTGGGCGGGTGTGAGGTGCGGCAGGCCAGCGGGAGGGTGAGAGAGGGAGGAACGTCCAGGGTTGCAACACGGAGGACGGGAGGGAGGGACAGGGATGCTAGAATGCAAGGAAGGGAGGATAGGAGGGAAGGGAGAATGGGAGATAGGAACGGAGGATGGGGAAGAAGTGGCGGAGAAAGGGAGGGTATGGGTGAAGGGACGGAGTGAGGGGGAGAAAGAAGGGACGGGTATACCAAGGTGTGAAAATCTGCTCCCAAAATGCCAAGGGATGGATAGACAGAGACCGAGAGGGAGACCGAGAGAGGGAGAGAGCGAAGCAAAGAGGTGGAAAGGAGGAGAATGCAATGAAGCAGTAAACATAAAAGATAAGAATTACGAAACACGGAAATAATACGGCAAGGGAAGACATACGCACGTGAAGATAAAGATGAAAAATGAAAGAGGCACAAAGTGTTAGCGGGAACACGAGACAGGGGGAGATAAATAACACACGGGCGAAAAAAAAAAAAAAGGGGGGAGGAAGAGAGTGAGAGAGAAAATGATAAAGGAGCGAAATAAGTAACACGGGTAATAATAACAATTGAAGGGACAGGAGAGAGAGAGAGAGAGAGAGAGAGAGAGAGAGAGAGAGAGAGAGAGAGAGGAGAGAGAGAGAGAGAGAGAGAAACTAAGACACGGAGACAAAAAGAAAACAAAATATACAAACGAAGAAAGAAAAAAAAGAAAAAAAAAAACGAAAATGAAGCGAACCACAACAACAACAACAACAACAACAACAACAACAACAACAACAACAAAAACTACAAGAATGAGAGACAAGAGAAAATGAGGTGTGTCTTGGCCAGGTAACACATCGTAAACGTGTCTGGCGAACTGAAGACGAGGTGAAGGTAAGATTAATAATAATAGTCAAGGTGAGGAAGGCGAAAGGGAGGAAGGTGTGATGGATGACCTGAGGAATGGTTTATAAATTACCGATTGGATGATGTTGAGAGAAGAGCGGGGTGGGGGGAGAGAAGGAGAGAAGGAGGGAAGGAGGGAGAGAAGAAGCATGTCCGCACCTCATAGGAGTGAAGAAAGGGAGGGAGAGAAAGAGGAGGAATGTATGGATAGATTAACCGTGTTAGTGGGTGATGAAAAGCAGGTGGGAAGGAATAAGACAAAGGAGAGGAAGGAAGGAACGAAGGAGAGGAAAAGCAAAAGAGAAAGAAAGATTAAACGTGTAAATTTGAAAGTATGAGGGATGGAAGATAGAAGAGAATAAGAAGGGGGAAAATGAAAGGAGGAGAAGAAAGGAGAGAAAGAGCGAAGGAGGGAAAACTCAAGAAGGACTGAGACTCGAGATAAACGAAGAAGGAAGAGAAGGGAGGGAAGATGAAGAATAGGGAGAGGAGGAGGAGGAGGAGGAGGAGGAGGAGGAGGAGGAAGAGATAAATAGAGGACATTACCACAACACACATAATCATGAGTTGTGGAGGAGAGAGAGAGAGAGAGAGAGAGAGAGAGAGAGAGAGAGAGAGAGAGAGAGAGAGAGAGAGAGAGAGAGAGAGGATGAATGAAAAATAATAACATTGCTCTATTTTCATGCAAATTGTTTTCTTCCCTTCCTTCCTTCCTTCATTCATTCATTCCATTTTCTCTCTCCCCCATCTCTCTTTCTCTCTCTCTCTCTCTCTCTCTCTCTCTCTCTCTCTCTCTCTCTCCAGCTTCTCATATTTGGCTTACGTATCGTTACTTTCACTCGTCCCTCGCCCAAAAGAAATGCTCTCTTAAGTTCCCATATTTTGCCTACACTTGCCTATTACCGGCCTGTTCTTTCACTACGTCTCTTTAATATTCTTCCTTGTCCGCCTCTTATATTTTACTTTATCGCTCCTCTCTGCCTAAGCTCATATTCTCTTTCATTCTCTCATTTTCTCTCTCGTTCTTTCTTTCTTTCTTTCTCACTCTCTCTCTCTCTCTCTCTCTCTCTGGTCTGGTCTTCTCTTTCTCTTCTTCTTTCTCTCATTTTCGTGATGTTTTCCCTCATTGCTCCTTGTCTAAATTCTCCTTTCCTCCTCCTTTCCTCCTCCTCCTCCTCCTCCTCCTTTCCCCCATTCTCTTCTTCACAAGTATGCCTCGTTCTTCCGATACCATCCTCATTTGAACCTTCCCCTCCTCTTCCTCTTCCTCTTAACATCTTTACCCTGTTCTCTTTATCCTCTCCTCCTCTGCCTCCTCTTCTGTACATCCTTACCCTGTTTTCTTTATCACACCTCCTTCTCTTCCTTCTCCTCCTCCTCCTTCTGCCGTTAACAGCCCGGTATAAACAGCCCTCGTTACCCGGGGAGCTAACAAGGTGCCAACGCAACTCACCTGCCCATTAATAGCCGGGGTTGAGACGAAAGAAATTGACCAAAACACAGATTCCTTCAGATTTATGGCGAACACCCGAAGGCGGTTCACATTAACCCTGATAGGAATTGAGATGCTTTCCAATCCTCTTCCCTCCCTCGTTTGCAGGATTAGAAAACGATAGGAACAAAATCTTAGCCTCTCTGGCCCGTGTGTGTGTGTGTGTGTGTGTGTGTGTGTGTGTGTGCGTGTGTGTTTTGGGTTGGGTTCAGGGATTATTTTTAAGTGTGTGTGGTCCTTAACGGATGTGTGACGCAATGCCCAGGTGGAAATATTTGAACAGATGGCGTGTGTGTGTGTGTGTGTGTGTGTGTGTGTGTGTGTGTGTGTGTGTGGGGTGATTGGCTTCGGTCCCAGTTTAAGGTCGGTTAAGATTGGAATCGGTGGACGCTTCCTTCGTGCCATAAATCTCAGCTAATCCCCGCCATGCTAACTAGTGCCCCGCCATCAGATAGCTGCACCAATAACTTACGGATCTCTGTCTGACCTTCCTAGAAACTGCTGAGACTTGTGATGGCTGAATGAGTGTGGGTTGAGGTGAGGTGAGTCCAGGGTGTCTTAACTGCACGAGGCATGAAGGAGGAAGGGAGTGTGAAGCGAAGTTAGGTGAAGACATAACTCGTATTAGCTGAAGGAAGAGTGTGAAGTGACTGGGAGGTGAGGTTAGGGTGTCGTAACTCGTACTGGGGGGGTGGGGGGGAGGGACGGAGAGTATGATATGTAGGAGGAGGAGGGGAAGTGATGAAAGGACTCTGAACACGAGGGTAACACATCTCCTGTCTCCTGTCTAGCACTGTCTGTCCTCCCTGCCTCCTATATATCTCCAGCTGTCTCCATCCCACCATCCTCACAGCTGCTCCATCATTACCCTCCCTCACTCCATCACCCCCAAGCCCCCAAGCCCCCAGGTCCCTTCCGCCAATGACACCGCGTCGGCCCCTTAGAGGCAACCCGTGGAGGGCGTGGCGGCGGGCGGGTGAGGCGGTAATGGGCAGGAGTGAGTTCGTAATGACATGTTCTGGCGTAGTAATTGTCGGTCTGGTCGCTAGGGGGCCGGGCAGGCTGGCGCTAAATCATGACCTGTCCACAACCGCTGACTGATCGCCTCGCCTGCCTCCCTCTCCGCCTCCCTGCCCCGCCCGGCGCTGTCTGACCACTTCTCCCGCTTCTGGCCTGCGACTTACGACCTTGTTCTGTTAGAGAGAGAGAGAGAGAGAGAGAGAGAGAGAGAGAGAGAGAGAGAGAGAGAGAGAGAGTGTGGTGATGGAAGAAACCACTTATTGACCTCCTGTGTTTTGAATCCACTACTGACGAGAAGTGGTGTTTGTTCCTGCTCCTCCTCCTCTTCCTCCTCCTCCTCTCCTTCCTCCTCCTGCCGCAAACTGGAGGAGGCGACGAGAAAGAAAGAGGAGGAAGAAAGAAGCGACAGGGGTAACCTCACTCCAGCCGTGCTCGCGGGAATGGGGCTGCAAAGGGCGCAACAAGAGGCGGTTTCATCTCCCGGTATATTTACGCCGTGGTAGCGAAAGAAAAGAGGCGGCAGAGCGCTTTCTTGGGGACCCCGCTATCGCCCGTCAGGAGCGTGGAGCCTAAAAGATCACGCTCCGGGCCGCTCCAGACGCTCCCCTCATCACATCTTGCAAATTCAACCTGGCGACATGAACATCTTTCACGCCCATTCTCCATTTTCTCTTCAGTTTTCCCCGCCACTTCGTTTTCTGTGGATACTTTCAGGTGCGGGTTGGTGCGGCGAGGGGGAGGAAGAGGAGGTATCAATATATCGGAGGTAATACTTGAGGAAGGGAGAGATGGAGGGAAGGAAGGAGGGGGCGTGTGTAATTGAGGGGAAAGGGGAGGAAAGTGCCTTCATATTGGAGAGAACATTTGGGGGGAGAAGAGAGGGAAGAGGAGGAGGAAGAGGAAAGGTGCATGAGGTAGAGAAAAGAGAGAGAGAGGGGGAAGAGAGAGAAGCATCGCATATCGGAGAAGACATTGTGTGTGTGTGTGTGTGTGTGTGTGTGTGTGTGTGTGTGTGTGTGTGTGTGTGTGTGTGTGTGTGTGTGTTGAAGCGTTTTGTGTTGTGGCGCTGATACACTTATTGTAATGCTATGGGACTGAGCAGGGCCGAGCAGACCAAGGGAGGGGCCGAGTGGGGCTGAGTGGGGTCGAGTTTGGGCTGAGTGGACTTGACTGGAGGGAACAACACAACACATCCTAATGGTTATGACCGAACGGGGCGAGAGATCCGTCGGGGCGGGCGTGGAGGGGCGGGGAGGGGCGAGATTGTGGGAACGGGGGGCGGTTGTGGGTAGTAGTTGTGTTGTGGGCGAAGCTGAGAGGTTGCATGATGCTGCGTGGGAGAAGGAAGGGCTGGTAGGCGTGAGGTTGTGGGGTTGTGGGCAGTGATGTGTTGGTCGGGGGTGGGGTGAGGTTGTGGGGACGTGAGGTTGTGCAGTGGTGTGCTGGTGAGGGGGTGTATCGGGGCTGCGTGGGGCGGGGAAGGGCGGCGTTTTAGCGGTATTTGCGGTGCTGCGGCCCGTAATGCACTGCCTCCGCTGATCCACCGCCCCCCGGCCCCATCACTCGTACATAATTACACACATTGCTCGGGTTTACTGCCTGTTGTTCTGGCTGGATTATGGCACCAAATGGCCGTCATTTTGCGAGAGGGAGAGATAAAAATATGGCAAAATATCTCGCAAATTTCGTATTAAGCCAGAATTACGCTGGAAATTGTTGGGAAAAAAAGGGAGAGAGAGAGAAAGAGAGAGAGAATGGATGGAGGAGCAGACATCCACGCGGGCATCCACATATCCGCGTATCCGACTTCAGCACATCCACAATATTCGGAATACTGAAAAAAAGAGAGAAAAAAAATAAAATATGAAGCTTTTCCGCAGGGTGAAGCAAAAAAAAAGGGGAAGAAAGACAGAAAAATAAAAAAAAATGAAGCTGTAGGGATGAAGCAAAAGGAGAGAGGAAAATGAAGCTTTTCCATTGGGTGAAAAAAAAGAGAGTGAGAGAAAGAAAACAAAGACAGATATAGAAAACAAAAATGAAGCTCTCCGTGGAGGTGAAGCTCGATTCCCGCAGCACGGGTTTGGAAGGAAGATAAATATTTTCGCTTCATCTCATAACAACACGGCGCCTCGGCCCAGATGGGAATATAATTGAAAACCACAAGACGGGCGGACAAGAATTTACCTTGTGGTTGGCATGCAAACTTGTCTTTACCTGCAGATTATGGCCTGTCCAATTTAATTCTGATGATACGGT
>NC_087188.1:14668734-14676234 GCF_035594125.1 Scylla paramamosain
CACACACACACACACACACACACACACACGGACACAGACACACACACACACAGACACACACAAGCACCATGTTACCTCCACAAACAAGTCCATGACACACCTGCTTTTCCGTCATTCCCAAACACACACAGGTAGACAGAGAGAAAGAGAACGAGGGAGAGAGAGAAACACAGGTGGAAGGAAGCAGGTGGAGGTGGAGGGAGGTTTTAGTGGAGGGGGTTGGTAGTGGAAGGTTTTCGAGCACCGCCTCCCACACGCAGACAATAGTTTAGCACCCCGGCTGATGGTGGGTTGTGATGGTGGTTGCAGTCATTATTGAGCTTTTACGGTCGTGGCAATGATCAATAAAAGACAGGCAGTTTGGCCTTAATGATAACACTCCTTATGATTTATGGCTCGTAAAGTGGACACTGCCACGGCGTGAGGGAGGGAGGGAGAGAGGGAGGGAGCCACGGACGCAGGGAAAAGAAGGACGGAGGATAGAAGGAGGAATGGACGGAGGGAAGGAAGATAGAGGGAAGGGAAGAGAGGGAGGGAAGAGAAAGATATATGGAGGGAAGGAGGGAGGGTTAAGATAGGAGGAATGGAGGGAGGGAAGGAGGGAGGAATGAAGGAAGGGGAGAGAGAGAGAGAGAGAGAGAGAGAGAGAGAGAGAGAGAGAGAGAGAGAGAGAGAGAGAGAGAGAGAGAGAGAGGATAATATGTTTGTGTGTGTGTGTAGCAAGTTTACATCGTTATATTTAAGAAATGGCAGTTAAATATGAAATATAAAGAATAATAACAACGAAAATGAACTAGAAAGAAACGATGCAACAGTGATCGTGTGTGTGTGTGTGTGTGTGTGTGTGTGTGTGTGTGTGAGTGCACTTACGCGAAAAGTGCTAGCGTCTCTCATCTTTTATTATCACTAACTTCGTCGTTAAAAGTGCTTATAGCGAATTTTACGAACCGTCGACCTCCACCATTAAGTGTTGCTGGCCTGGGCTGGCGGCGCACACACAACGCACAGTGCTACTTATCGCTACTTTAAAGCACCACACGCTACACTTTCACACTCGCCTTGACTCGGGGAATACTGCGCCGCCATCACACCATAACACTTCCCACTAATGCACTATGAAATATCGCTCCGTATTGTTTGTAACGTATTAAGTAACGCACTGTTGTATTCTCCGCAAATGTTCTGCCGGCTTATGTTCGGTCTTGGTTGTTGTGGAAGTTGTCAGGGTTCTTTTCCAAGGGTGTTTGTCATGACTGTGTTGATTTACGAGGGTCCTTGAAGCTGTGAGGGCTTTCAAGGGGTGTTTTGTCATAATTATTTTAACAGGTGAACGAAAAACTGCAAATTCTAGAGGTTGTCAAGGGTGTTTATCAAGATTTTTGTGACGGATTAACGAGTTCTCAAGTGTTTTATGCCTTGGTTCTTTCAGTTAACGGAGTTTCTGGAAGTTGTTAAATTTGTCATGTGTTATTTATGGTTTCTGTTATAAATTAATGGGTTTTCAAGTATGTTTATCAAGATTTCTGCGGTTCATTAACGAAGATTCGGTAAGTAATCAGTTTGCAAGGGAGTTTAACTTAACTATTTAGATTAATGAGGCTTTTATAAATTGTCAGGTTTTTCAAGAGTGTTTATCATGATTCTTTCAGACAGTTTAACAAGGAAGCAAGTTATCATGGTTATCAAGAGTGCTTATCATGATTCTTAGTGATTTTGCAAGTTATGGGAGTTTCCAAGGGTGATTTTTTAAGATTCCTGTGTTATATTAAGAAGGACTGGGAAAAGCAAACACGGCAACCAAACTAAAAACATATGTGGCTTTTGAAAACAGCTCATTACAGTACACATAACGTTTTAATTAACCCTTTGACTACTATTTATTATATTTTTCTTTCATTACTAATCGCTCTGAGACACCTTTTACCTGTTCCCCATTATTATTATTATTATTATCATTATTATTATTATTATTATTAGAGTACACACACAGTTTTAATTAACCCTTTGACTGCTATTTAGTATATTTTTTCTTTCATTACTAATCCTTCTGAGACACCTTTACTTATTCCCCAGCCTCCGATTTTTAAACTGGGTACAAATTTCAAAATCTATTCTTTCTCGTCCCATACTTTCTTGTAGGTTAATTGTTTCGTATCACAGTGAAAGGGTTAAAATGAATCAGGTATTAGCAGGATCATAACACTACCAAAAAATTAACTTATCACTTTATGAGCAACATTATACTGGTTCCATTCTTGACAATACTCAGAAACATCTCACTAAAATTTGTCACACGCAACTTTTTATTTTATTTTATTTTTTTATCCCACACTGTACTGTCACCATTCTTATCTGACAATACTTAGAATCTCCACAAAGAAGTTTACCACCCGCCACTAAACGCCACGGGTACTTAGACAGCCTCCCCTGGCGCTAACTGTCACAGCCCTCTCATTATGGCCTGAATATTGCAGCCACTTCGGGTCTTTCCTCCTGTCGCGCTCAGTCAGTCAGTCAATCAACCCTCGCGTCTATGTTTTTTTAACTAAGCTACTCCTCAGTTTGTAGTGCGGCCTTACAGAAAACGGGTCTTCATTACTGGGTGTGGCTTGCATTACGTTTTCTTTAGTGCATCGTGGAATTGTTCTTGTCGTTTTCTATTTTTCTATTTTTTTGTTTTTTTCTGTTTTTAGTTCAGGTCTGGGTGTGTTGGTTTACTCTGTCTTACGTCTATTTCTTTTTTCTTTAGTGCCCCCAGGAAAGTTCATGTTCTGTTTTCTGTTTTCTTTTTTTTTTCTTTTTCTTTTTGAGTTCATGATCGTTTGTGTGTCTTTTCAATCTTTCTTACGCCTAAATCTGTAGCCTCCGTTGAAGAGAAACCTGTCTTTGTTACTGTAGTTCTGAAAAATGTTACGTCTTTTTATAGAGCTTCCTTAAGTATGTAGTATTTTTTCTTTCCTTTCCCGTTGGTCCCATTGGCTTCATTTGTGTGTATTTACTCTAACGTGTCCTTGAGTTTATGGTTTAAAACAATAAAAAACGAGTCTTTTATCATTAATTATACACAGCATTCCATTTTCTGTACAGCTTCCACGTTATCTGACTGGCTACATTAACTTATTTACGTATTTATTTTCCTCAATCTTATCCATGAATTCACAAGTTCTGAGTAATAGAAAACGTGTTATTTACCACAAGCTCTACACAACACTCCAATTTCTACACAACCTTTCGGAAATCTATACATTTAAACCTCTTTTTTCGTTATTTTCTCTCTCTCTCCTTCACTCTTTCACAAGTTAGCACAGCGGCCGTCACCGTGACACTTCCCTTTACTCTTTGATGCGACACGTCACCTCCTCCCTCGCGTGGGCTCTTCTTAGTACGCATTGGTGTGGCTTTGGCATTTAAGGTGAAACTTTAAATCAAGTGACTGATTACACTCCTGTCCCCCGCCTGTTCGTCCCCACCGTGGCCTGTATGTCTGCCTGTCAGCGTGGTATTTTAAAGGTGTGCTTTTATTTCTTTCTGATTTTTATGTTTGTTGTCTCATGTACATTTAACGAGGCTTCCTGAATGTCTGTTTGGCTGTCTAAGTTTTCTTGGCCTGTCTGTCTCCCTGTTATCAGTCAGTCACCGCTGCTTTCTCTGTCCATAAGTTACATGCTTTTGTAGTTGCGTCTCTCTCTCTCTCTCTCTCTCTCTCTCTCTCTCTCTCTCTCTCTCTCTCTCTCTCTCTCTCTCTCTCTCTCTCTCTCTCTCTCTCTCTCTCTCTCTCTCTCTCTCTCTCTCTCTCTCTCTCTCTCTCTCTCTCTCTCTCTCTCTCTCTCTCTCTCTCTCTCTCTCTCTCTCTCTCTCTCTCTCTCTCTCTCTCTCTCTCTCTCTCTCTCTCTCTCTCTCTCTCTCTCTCTCTCTCTCTCTCTCTCTCTCTCTCTATCTCTCTCTCTATCTATCTATCTCTGTGTTTGTTCCAAGCTTCCTTTATTTCACAGGTGAGGTGCAGCCGTTGACTGGGAGGAGGAAAGGTAAGGTACATGCTTAATACCTGGGATGAGTGTTACCTGGCGGACTTATCTGGCCTGACCTAGCTGGGTGTTCTGTCATACGTTAGAGAGACTCACTAAATGAAAAGTGTATTGCTATGAAGTGTGCTTCTGTATGAATGAATTACTGACCATTCATAATTAAGGTTGGTGTAATTTGGTCGCCGTTCAGCTTTCTATAATCTTTACCTGCACAAAATTAGAGTATTATTGACTTTGCTTTGCCTTTTTTTAATTCTGTATCTTGTGTTTTGTATGTGTTGTCCTTTTTATGCACTACTACTACTACTACTACTACTACTACTACTACTACTACTACTACTACTAAACATCTGTGTGTCGTCAGGTGTAGGTAGCACTGAGGCAACGTACACTGTAATAAAGCACCACCACCTTGCATCCTTCCTTTGCCTTCCTCCCTTCCTTCCTTGCCTTTCCTTAACTTATCCTCTAATACTGTGAGACACCTTACCACCAGACGTCCCCTCCAGACACACACAGACACACAGACACACAGACCTCCCTCCTCCAGCATTTCACGACATTCACACATAACCATTTAGCCTCAACATCAATATTATCTACATGAATGTTCGTGCTAGCTGTGGTGTGGGGGGCGGTGGAAGGGAGGGTGCACGAGGCTCTAAAGTCGGCCAGATCTGCATTACACTGTTGGGGGAGCGGTGCGCCCTGCCACAGTTTCACCTCTTTCCTGCTCCAAGTTATTTCGGAATTACACTTAAGGGGACACTAATGTATATTCGCGAGTGTTTACCGACCTCATTTTTACCCAACGCTCTCTGCAAGCGAAGCATTTTCCCTCCCTCTTGTCTCGGGGTGAAGGGAAGGGAGGCCGTGGAGAGAACGAGGAAGGGAGAGGAAAGAAAGAAGGAGGGAGGGAGGGAGGGGAATGTTTGAGATTGTCATGATGGGGAGTGGAAAGGAAGGATGAGTGAAGGAAGGGAGATATGGAGGGAGGAAGGATATACAGAAGGAAGGAGGGAAGGAAGTGAAGGACAGGGTGGAGAAACAAAGGGAAAAGTAAGGAAAGAAGGAAGAATGGAAGGATAAATAGATAATCGGTGAGAAAAACGCATAGAGTAAACGAAGAAAGGGAAGAAGGAAGAAAAGAAAGAAGGAAGGAAAGGAACCATCACATCTGTTTGCATTTTACTTCCCTCACCTCCCAATTGCCCATCACCTGTCTACCCACCATCACCGCACACCATCATTATCCCTTCCTTATCACCACTAACATCCCAACCTCACCATCACCCCTCCCCATCACCCATCACCACACCCGCCACTCAGCCGAGCCTCCCAGTAGTAAGTAATGGGTGATCACCTGTACAGCGGGAATGGGCAGGTGTATCAGGGGTCGCGGTGATGGGTGTTGATGGGGAATGGTGATGAATGGTGATCAGAGGCGCACTTGTGACAGTGTGTGAGAGAGAGGCGGTGGGGGAGGTCTTAAGGAATCGATGTAGAATGGGAGTTGCAAGGGAATGGGGTTGTGTGGACGATGCAATGGGAATTTACGTGATGGGGGTACGTGGTGCTGGAGTAAATGCGAGAGGAGGAAGACGAGGAAGAGCAGGAGGAGGAAGGAGGAGGAGGAGGAGGTAATGTAGAAGTTTGTGAGGAAATCATCAGATACAAACCACATACCTCCTTCCTTCTTCCTCCTCCTCCTCCTCTTCTCTCGCACAGATGAGGAAGAAGGAAGAAGAGGAGGAGGAGAAGAGGCAGTGGATATATTCACCACAAAAGAAGGAGTTTGTGAGGAAATCATCAGATACAAACTACATATCTTCCTTTTGTGCCTCCTACCTCCTCTAACTTCCTCTTACCTCCCTCTCTCTCTCTCTCTCCCTCTCTCTGTCTCTCTCTCTCTCACACACACACGGGGCCCAAAACACTGTAATTCAAACGCATTCATCTCCGTGCTGCCTGTACTTCATTCTCCTCACCTTGGGATTAGTACACGAGTGATGCCTCGTCCCGCGCAGGTGGTAGAGATGAGTCGATACGCTCCGTGCCTCACCTGGGCGGGAGCATTGTGTCGGCCACTTAAAATTAGGTGTTTATGCTCCGCTCAGATGATATCGTGAGCTCTGCCGGGAAGTTCTGCGTCTCGTTTGCTCAGTAAGTTATTCGAGCTGTTAAGTTGTAAAATTTAACCGAATCATAGGTGTGGACTAAACGCTCTCTCTCTCTCTCTCTCTCTCTCTCTCTCTCTCTCTCTCTCTCTCTCTCTGTGTAATGTCGATCAGCTAACGCGGGATTAGTTGATATTTTTCTCGCTAGATGTCGGGGCTTTTGCGCTACAATCCGAGTGAAAATGCCAATTATCCACCGTTATATTTAATTAAGAGTCATTATTGCACGGCCTGACTGTACCTTTTGTGTGTGGTGGGGGGGTAGGTGTGTGTGTGTGTGTGTGTGTGTGTGTGTGTGTGTGTGTGTGTGTGTGTGTGTGTGTGTGTGTGTGTGTATTTTAACACCAACTGAAAATGAAGGCGATTAAGTTTATATTTACACACACGCAAACTGCTCGCGCGCACACACACACACACACACACACACACAGCCATATTCCAGCAATCGAGGCGGGAGAGGAAGGCAAAAATTGATGTCGTTATTGGTTCATTTAATAAAACAACAAAACAAACACCACCACCACCACCACCACCGCCACCACTACCACCACCACCACCACCACGAAGTATCAAAAGCCGTTCTGTGTGTGTGATTTTTTTCCATTTCCCCCACCCACTCTCTCTCTCTCTCTCTCTCTCTCTCTCTCTCTCTCTCTCTCTCTCTCTCTCTCTCTCTCTCTCTCTCTAGGCAGGTGGAGGAGTGAGAGAGCTCGTAGATAAGGCGAAGAAACAAATGAGAATAGATTTAAGTGTAGATATGATGTTTTTTTTTTTATTTGTTATGGTTTGAAGAGAGAAGTAGAAGTGAGAGAGAGAGAGAGAGAGAGAGAGAGAGAGAGAGAGAGAGAGAGAGAGAGAGAGAGAGAGAGAGAGAGAGAGAGAGAGAGAGGTAAACTAAACATATTAACACATCGAAGACAAAAGAAAAAGGAAGAAAATAAAGAAAATAAATGCATAGCGGCATCATTCTTGTCTTCATTCCCTCTCTCTCTCTCTCTCTCTCTCTCTCTCTCTCTCTCTCTCTCTCTCTCTCTCTCTCTCTCTCTCTCTCTCTCTCTCTCTCTCATGCGTCTGTCCTGTGTTCCCCCTCCTCCCTGTCCCTCCCGTCCCCGGTCCTCCCGTCCCAGTCTTTGCACTATGTCTTGTCTGGAGTGTCGCATCTATTTTTCTCTGTCACCCGTCGCAGGCTTCCCTCTCAATCTCCGTCCATTAGCAAAAGTCTCTCAGCTCATCGCTCGAGTCGCCGCCGCTCAGGGTCGCTCCATCCCCGGCAGGAGTGAAGCGAGGTGGAAAGAGCA
>NC_087188.1:14683734-14711234 GCF_035594125.1 Scylla paramamosain
TTTCTTCTTACCTAATTTTCATTCTTATCTTTGTCTATGATTCTTTGTTAGTTTATTCCTCTTATTCTTCTGTTTTATTTCCCTTTTCTTCTTCTCTCTTTTCATTCTTGTTTTTATTCCCTGTTTCTTGTTTTGTTTCTTCGCTATCTCATTTTCCTTGTCTTCTCTTCCGATATTTTTATTATTATCTTCCTTTATCCTCTTTTCCCTATTTTCCTTTAATCATTACCTTCTTATCTTTCTTTATTACTCCCTTCCTTTCCTCTACTTCCCCAATTCCTCTTTTCATCATCATTCTCACCCTTTCCATATTCCGTGTACCTTCCCCCCTCCCTGTCTCTCTCTCCCTAACCTACCTGCCTCCCCAACCTACCCTTTACGCCATCACCACCCTTCCTCTTTCCCTCTTCAATCATCCTTCCCTTCCCTTTCCTTCCCCTCCGCCCGTCCCCCCTTCAGGTAGCCACTCCTAATGACTGTTCTCAAGGAGTTGTCGAGTAATATATTTCAATGAATCACTTCGTAGGTCCCACAAAACACGGCCATATTTCTTCTCTTGCGGGTGAATGCAGGCGAGAGACGGATGGCCAGAAATTATTAGCGACAGGGCGGTAATTCTCTTCATAATTCAAGTTGATGGCCAGTCGCTCCGCTGACGCCAAATAATGGCCACGTGAAATACAGTGTCAGGGGGAATTCTCCTCTCTCGATCATGGGTGAGAGGTGATGGGTGAGAGAGAGAGAGAGAGAGAGAGAGAGAGAGAGAGAGAGAGAGAGAGAGAGAGAGAGAGAGAGAGGAGTACAGGCAGCGTGGAGTTGGTTTGTCTTGTAAAGCTTTAGTGAGAGAGGAAGAGGTGAGATAAATAAGAACAAATTTTTATTGTGTGAGTGAAAAATATGACTCAGGGAGAGCGAGAGAGTGACAGGGAGAGTTCTAGTAACAAGGGAGAGTGTGTAGAGTGAAGGGAGAGTGAGTGAAGGTATTGTGAAGAAGTGTGAGAGTGAGAGAGTGAGAGAGAATTAGTTCTGGAGAGTTTTCATGATCGATCTTACGTCAGAGCTTTGAAATATAGTGTTTGTGCTGCTCTCTCTCTCTCTCTCTCTCTCTCTCTCTCTCTCTCTCTCTCTCTCTCTCTCTCTCTCTGCTTATCTCCTTCTCTCTCTTCTCATTCTTCATCTCCTTCCTCCCTTTCTCTCCTTCCTCCATTTTCATGCCTCCATCATTCACCTAAATACTTTCCTCTTTCCTCCCTCTTTCCCTCCACTAAATCTCTCTCCTCTTCCTCCCTTCCTTCTCTCCCTCTTCCCTTTCCTTCTTGTCTTCCGCTCTCATAAATCCAATATTCCTCTCTCTCTCTCTCTCTCTCTCTCTCTCTCTCTCTCTCTCTCTCTCTCTCTCTCTCTCTCTCTCTCTCTCTCTCTCTCAATTCCTTTCTCCTCCTTTCTTTCTCTCTCTCTCTCTCTCTCTCTCTCTCTCTCTCTCTCTCTCTCTCTCTCTCTCTCTCTCTCTCTCAATTCCTTTCTCCTCCTTTCTTTCATATATATCTTGCTCTTACTAGCTATCTTGACTCTCTCTCTCTCTCTCTCTCTCTCTCTCTCTCTCTCTCTCATCCTACATGCAAATCTCTGGCAGTCCTTTCTCACTCTCGTTCCTCCGTGTCTCCTCTCCCTTTCTCCCTTTCCCTCAAATCCCTCTCTCTCCCCCTCCTGTCTGTCTCCTCTCCCTCTCTCTCTCTCTCTCCCCCTCCTCTCTGCCTCCTCTCCCTCCTCTCCCACGCTTATCATTTCAATAACCCGACGCAGCATCCCTCTTCATCTCCCACTACCGAGAGATCTAGCGAGGGTGAAATATTGCAGCCAAAAGGGAACTGTATTTGCCAACAGATCTACCGAGATAAACCAAGGATTTGTTAACACTTACGCTTCCAGACAGTGTTGCCAGACCCCCAACCCTGCCAGACCCCCTCGACCCTCCCCCCAGCTAGACTGCCGCTGTATATAGGTGGGTGGGGGTGGGGGATGGGGTGTTATGCTGGCGTTTAGAGAGAGAGAGAGAGAGAGAGAGAGAGAGAGAGAGAGAGAGAGAGAGAGAGAGAGAGAGAGAGAGAATGGAGGTTTTGCGCATGCACTTCCACACACACACACACACACACACACACACACACACACACACACACACACACACAATTACCTCCCCACTGTGCGTGAAATGCAGCTCATATTGCCGTGATTCATTGTGGAGGAAAGAGGAGAGGAGAGGAAACGGAGGGAAAGGAGGAAGAAGAAGAGAAGGAAGACAAGAGGTGGTAGGAAACAGCTTTTGTCACCTAACCTAATCTAACTAACCTCACATTTCTTAAACTTGCATTATCTTACTTTACCTTGCCTTGTTTAAAATTACTTCCTTACCTAACCTTACCTAACCTAACTTAACATAACCTTTTCTAATCTTCCTTCACCTTTCCTAACCTCACTTTACTTAACCTAGCCTTACCTAACCTTAATAAACCTTATCTTACCTAACATAATTTAACTTAACCTAACTTCATCTTACTCCACCTTACCTAGCTTACCTAACCTTGTCAAACCTTACCTTACCTAACCTAACCTAACATAACATAACCTAACTTAACTTAACCTAACCTAACCTTAACTAACCTTACCCAACCTTACCTTACCTAACATGACCTCACCTGACGTAACGCAACCTAAACTAACCCGGCGCAACATAACACAACCTAACCAGCAATAAATCAAAATCAGTCGCTATACAGAACACCTGCCTGCCCTAAATCCTACCAGGTGTGGCCAGGTAAATCGTCACACCTGAGCTAAATGGCACATGTTCATACCTGTCTATTTTACCGGCGATTGGTCTGTCCATCCGTCCATCCACTGGGCTAAATTAGAGCGACATTGAGAGAGAGAGAGAGAGAGAGAGAGAGAGAGAGAGAGAGAGGGAGAGGGATATGATAATACTGTGATATTACTAATTACTTACAAATGACTGGCTTGACACTAAACTTGGATAGGTTGTGATGATTAGGCCTACTGAGAGAGAGAGAGAGAGAGAGAGAGAGAGAGAGAGAGAGTCAACATAAAAAGAAGAGGAAAAGTAAAATGACATGAAAACAAAAGAAAGGAACAGAGAAGGAATAAAGAGAAAGAAGAAAGGAGTGGATGAAAGGAGAAAAGATAGGAAGGAAGAAACGAAGGGGGAAAAAAAAGTAAGGAAGAGACGAGGGAACGAAGAACGAAGGGCGGAAAACGAAGGAAAGGAAAGGGACGAAGGAAAGACGGAAGGAAGGAAGGAAGGAGAAAGGGCGGCCAGTAAAAAAAGGGAAGGGTAATTTTTCACGTTTACACAATAATAAAGAAATGAGGAACGACCGCTGCCTTGTCTTGCTGAGAGCCGCCGACCCCCATCCATCAATATAAATGTCATATCACCAAGCTTACCCCTCCTCCTCCTCCTCCTCCTCCTCCTTCGGCTCCTCCTCCGGCACTATACAGCCGCCATAAAAGTAGCAGTATTCGGTGCCTCTTCTTCTTCTTCTTCTTCTTCTTCTTCTTATTTTGCTTCTTATTTTTGTTGTTGCTGTTCTGAACTGCCATAAAATTAAGTGTTTGGTGCGTCTTTCTCTAATTCCTCTTTTCTTTCTTCTTTCTTTCTTCTTCTTCTTCATTTTCTTCTTCTTAGTCCTTCACTTTATCTTAGTAATAGTAACAACAGCAACAACAACAACAACAACAACAACAACAACAACAAACAGAACCACTGCGTAGCCATCCAAGAGAGAGAGAGAGAGAGAGAGAGAGAGAGAGAGAGGGCGTTGTCATAGCGGAAGAGGGGCGGTCAGGGGGTGAGGGGTGAGTGGCGGCGCAATGGTGAGGGAGTGACATGTGCCAGGGACAGAGCAGCCTTCTCCCTGCCCCGGCCACCCTGACACGACTGACGGGCGGCCGACAGGGGAAGGGGGAAGAGGGAAGAGGAGTGGGGAGGGGGAGGGAGGAGAGGTGATGGGGAAGGGAATGAAAGATGGTGACTGGAAAAGGAGTGAAGGACGAGGAGGAGGAGGAGGAGGAGGAGGAGTAAGAGGAGGAGGAGGAGGAGGAGGAGAAGAAGGAGTGAAGCAGGGATTTTTGACTTGCAGAGAGAGAGAGAGAGAGAGAGAGAGAGAGAGAGAGGGGTTATTTGAATAAACAAAGCAAACAAAGAAAGAGAGAAAGAATCATCCGCACACAGCAAACAGAAGAGAGAAGGATGAGAAGCAGGAAGAGAAAGAAGAAGAGGAGGAGGAGGAGGAGGAGGAGGAGGAGGAGGAGGAGGAAGATGAACAGAACACAACAAAACAAGATGAATGCGGGACGAGAAGAGAAAGAGAGTAAGTGCAGAGGAGGAAGAAAGAAGTAGTAGGAATAGAGAGACGAATGATGGAGAGCGAGAGAGAGAGAGAGAGAGACGGAGAGGCAAGGAGAGAGAGAGAGAGAGAGAGAGAGAGGGGGAGAGGGAGAGGGGGAGGGAGGAAGGACCATCTCAAAGGCATTATGGCCCGCTGGTTCCTATGTTTACAAAGGTACACACACACGTAAAGTCAGGTACACTCCTCGCCGCGTACCTGGAGGGGCGCGGCCAACCTGTAATTTGGGCCAAACTGTCGAAAGATACCTCACGTGAAATGTTGGGTATTACCGCACAGGTGAGTCGTTTCGGCAAGGCAAGCGGTAATCTAAGGGTCTTGCCACGGAAGGTTACGTTTTGGAGTGTCAGGGAGAAGGGAGGAACCGGTGGAGGGGCTGGTGAGGGGGACGGTGGGTACTAGGGGGGTTAAGTTGTAGGATACGTATTATGGTAAAGGATATAAGGTCCAGGATGGGTTTTGGATAAGCTTGATGACAGATGAAGGACAGAATGTAACCGAGAGGAAATTTAATATCATGTAGTTTGCACAAGACTTCCCTCCGCCAGGTCTATCATTTTCGTCACCTTTTAAAGCCACGTGGTTCTATTTTCTCAGTTTTTACGACTCGTCCGCCTCGAGATGTGAGGTTGTTGCTTACTCTTTATCATTATTCTTCTTCTTTTCTCTTTTTTTTTTTTTTTTTTTTTGGCGTGGGGTGTTTAAAAGCCACACTCGTCTTTATCTTCGTTTGTGCTTTTACCTGTCGTCTTTCGTTCAGGTGTGAGTATTATTGCTTTCCTTGTTTATGTGCCCTCGTTTGGTGGTTGGTATAAATATCTTACCTTTTATTATTCATGCTATTTATTCCTATTTTTTTTTTTTTTGTTCTTCTATTTTCGTGTTTATGTTCTCTGATTTATCTTTCATTGTGTTCTTACTCTTTTCTTTACGTCTTTCCATTTATCTTTCTTCTCTTCATTTATGCTGTGAGCTATTTTGCTCTTATCCTCTTACTTTCTCTTATCTCCGTGTTTTATTTTCACTTTTCTCTTTGTTCCTGCTCTTCTTCTTACGTCACCTTGTCTTTCTTCTATTCTCTTATTCTTTGATTTATTTCTCTATCCTCTTAGTTTCTTTTTATAATCTCAGTGTCTTATTTATTGTCTACTCTGTGTTCTTCTCCTTTCGTCATTCTATTCTTCTTTCTCTTATTTTACTTGTTTCTTTCTTTATTCTTTTAATTTCTTCCCACTCTTTTTTTAGTATGTATTTCTTTCTTAAATTTTCTTCTTTTTATTAGTTTTCTCATCCAGCTCTCCTTTTTTTTCAATATTATTCGTATTTTTTCTTCTTTTCTTCATTTTTTTATGTTTCTTGGTAATTCCTCTCCCATCGCTCCTTTTTTGTCTTTTTTTTTTGTAATTTTTCTTCTTTTCTTCATCTTCTATACAGTCTTCGCTAATTCCTCTTCTTTCATTTTTATTACACGTTTCTTCGTTGATTTTCCTCGTTTTTATTGCATTTCTGTTCGTCTCTTTGCTAAATTCTCATCCTTTACCTATTTTTCTCCGCAATTTTTAGTCCAGTTTTCTTCTTTCACCCCACATGTACACAATCTTTACTAAACTCTCATCTAATCTTTTCAGTACTTTTTCTGTTCATTTCCTATACGAATCTTCATCATTTTCCCTTTTTTTCTTGCATTTCTACACGTTCTTCCCTAAATTCCCATCTGTTACCTATACAACTATGCAATTTTCGAGTCTCGTTCCTGCTAGAGAATGACCGCAGTGCTGAACGCTAGTCTACCCATCTAGGCAACGTAAACCAGCCAGCCCAGTAGTTCTTTACATAACCAGAGCCCTCCCTTCCCCTTCCCTTTACTGCACGCCCTTCTCTGATCCTTCCTCACCCTTGCACGTCACGAAGGAGGAGGAGGAGGATGTAAAGGAAAGATTAATGATATGTCTATTAAGTGCTTATGGAAAATCATTTAATTAAGTAGTACGTAATTTATTTCAGGCAATGTGTATGTTTTGTTTTGCGGGTTCTTGTCGCTGTTTTTTTGTTTATTTTGGCAGACGATAGACTTGGGATGGATAGAAAGCTTTTGTTTTCATTGCTTTTATCGTTACTGTTAGTTAGTGTGCTTTTGTTTATGAGTGAGTGTATAAATAATGTATTGTTCTAGTGATTTGTAGCGTTATTTTCACTTTTTCTGGTTTTATGGAGTAGATAAATGCATTGTTTTAATTATTTCACCTCTGTCTTTATTTACTCTGGTTCCTTTACGAATACACGTACTGATTTAGTTAGATAATGCATTGTTTTAGTTATTTTTCACCATTATTTTGATTTCAGCTCCTTCCTTTGCGAATATAAATCAAACTGAAAGACAGACTTAAAGCGATCATTTGCGATAACTCCTGATAGCGCGCATTGAAGTAAACACACACACGTATAATTCACTGATCACCTAATCACTAGAATATAGAAACGTTTTAAGCAATGGAGAAGTGTAGTGAATCACGGGCAGGGAAATCTCCTCACAAGTCCATCAGCTGTAAAAATCCATTGCTGCGGCTTTTGAATGTTGCGCTCAGAACTCTTCAGAAGCGTGAAAAGACGTCGTAAGTATGAAGGGACGAGAGGATCACACTGTCCCTGAGCCGCGTCTTGCCCGTCCTGTCACTCTTTCGCAGCCAGAGTGACAGCGTGATTAGTGAAGGAGAAGGAGGGACGTGTTGGATGGCGGGGTGCGGGTCTTAAACAGTGTCCTCGCCTCGCTTGCAAGGAATGAGGTCGCTTACAGATCCTTCTTCTCCTCCTCCTCCTCCTGTTCCTCCTCTTCCTCCTCCTTCTTCTTCTTCTTCTTCTTTTCTTCGTCCCTTTTCTCTTCTTCCTCTTTCGTCTTTACAGCTTCTTATTCCCCTCTTCCTTCGTCGTCTTGCATTCCTCTTCCTCCGCCTCTTTCACCTTCTCGTCTTCCTACACACGCTCTCTCTCTCTCTCTCTCTCTCTCTCTCTCTCTCTCTCTCTCTCTCTCTCTCTCTCTCTCTCTCTCTCTCTCTCTCTCTCTCTCTCTCCTTCTTGTCTTTCCCTTATTCTCTCTCCGTCTTCTTGTCTTCCTCCTCCTCTTCCTCCTCCTCCTCCTTCTCCTCCTCCTCCTCTTCTTCCTCCTTGTCTTCCTCTGTTGCTTCCACACTCAATTATTTGCCGACTGTGTCTAAGCTTGTGTTTGCTTGTGAACCTATTGACACACACACACACACACACACGTCCTATCTCGCCTTTCATCGTATTTGTAATATGATGAAGCAAATCTAATGAAGCTTCCCCTTAGCAATAAGCAAAAACACACACATCCATCTTTACCCATGCATAGAAAACGGGAGAAGGCGCTGCGTCATTTTTTAAATCAATTGGTGTTAGCGTGACTCTGCGCGGCTGTAGTAGAGTGGTGCCGTGATCCGCAACCCTCCATAGAGTGTCACGCTTCCCCGGCACTGCTCATAAGAGTGCCAACACGATTCTATTGGCACTCTAGATATAAAAATTGGTTGTAATGTTCATTTTTAGGCTTAATTTCGTTGTTATTTATTTATTTTTTTAAGGGAATGTTGTGTTTAGTGGTGCTTTTATTTTTTATTTATTTTTTACGTGATTTGTTGTATATAATGATTTTCGTTTTATTTGTTTTGTTTTTCGTTTGTTTCGTGTATTGTTTGTCTCATTCCTCTCTCGTCTCTCTCTCTCTCTCTCTCTCTCTCTCTCTCTCTCTCTCTCTCTCTCTCTCTCTCTCTCTCTCTCTCTCTCTCTCTCTCTCTCAGGTTCAGGATTCTTGTAAGACGCTCATTATATATTCTGACCACGATCGTGTGAGTGCATTTAGTTACACACGCAGATCTGGTCCCTCTCCCTCTCTCTCCCTCTCCCTCTCTCCTTGCCTGGCCTCATTTGAATTGGTCCTCTCCAAAGTGATGTGTGTTTGATAAGTCGTCATTATCTCTGAGCCGTGGCCGGGTGTATGTTTATTAACCCACTTGGTACTGAAAGCTGCCTGCCCCTGTCTGGTCTGGTGGTGGTGGTAGTGGTGGTGGTAGTGGTGGTGGTGCTTCGTGTTCTTGTTTTCCTTCGTGTTTTTTTTTTTTTTTTTTACTTTCTTTTTTTTTGTTGATTTTTCTTTTTTTCCTCGTTTTCTGTTTTTTTTTCTTGTTCTTGTTCCTTTGTTATTGTTCTCGTTCTCGTTCTTGTCCTCGTCCTTCTCCCTCGTTTTCTTCCAAATTCTCGTTTTTTATTCATCAACATCACTTATATATTCTCCTTCTCTTCTTCTTCTCCTTCATTTTACTCCTCCTCCTCTCCCTCCCCTTCCTACCACCACCATTACCACCACCACCACCACCACCACCACCACACCCATAAAACCTAGCCCCCATCAATGCATTCCCACTGAAATCCAAACTCTCTCTTACCTGTAATTAAAAAACGCAGGTGAGGTCACAGGTAAACAAATCAATAGACATCAATTAAATGACCTAGATACGAGTGTTAAATAGAAGTACCATGAAAATTAAGGAGGAGAAGAAGGTTTTAGAGGGAATACCAGGAGGAGGAGGAGGAGGAGGAAGAGGAGGAGGAGGAGGAGGAGAGGAAGAATAGAACCTCGTCCATCAAGCGACAATCTGCGTCCACTAATTGCCTGTCAAATACAGAACCGCACCCACCGTCTGGCTGGAGGCGCCCTAGGGAGAGAGGGAGAGGGGAGAGAGAGAGAGAGAGAGAGAGAGAGAGAGAGAGAGAGAGAGAGAGAGAGAGAGAGAGAGAGAGAGAGAGAGAGAGAGAGAGAGAGAGAGAGACAGAGAGAGAGAGAGAGAGAGAGAGGATATAAAAAAAAGAATAAAGAGAATGATGAAGAGAGGATAATTAGAGAGAGAGAGAGAGAGAGAGAGAGAGAGAGAGAGAGAAAAGAAGACAGGTGCATAAGGAGGAGTTGATAAAGGAGAATTATCTTATCTTACTACTTCCCTTCCTCCTCCTCCTCCTCCTCCTCCTTTACCTTACAATCTCCCTCCTCTTCTTATCACCTTCCTTGATTCCACACATACGCACTTGCCTCTTCTCTCACCTCCTCCTCCTCCTCCTCCTCTTCTTCTTCTTCCTCCTCCTCCTCCTCCTCCTCCACGACAGGTCATAAAGGGAGGTTGTGGGTCTTCCTCTCCTCCTCCTAAAAGTTGTTACTCCCATTATCATCCTTTCTTCTTCCTTCCCTTTTTACTCTTCTTCCTCCTCCTCCTCCTCCTCCTCCTTCCTCTCACTCGCGCCATTTTGAGATCTTTTTTCTTCCTCCTGTGTATTTGTCTTCACGCCTCCTCCCTTTGACAAGTAGGAGGAGGAGGAGGAGGAGGAAGAGTAGTTGTTTGTTGTCAATGTA
Source organism: Scylla paramamosain (assembly GCF_035594125.1). Taxonomy (NCBI): domain Eukaryota; kingdom Metazoa; phylum Arthropoda; class Malacostraca; order Decapoda; family Portunidae; genus Scylla; species Scylla paramamosain. The sequence goes on from NC_087188.1 coordinate 14,693,572, forward strand.
TGGTTTCTATGTGTTGGTCTCTCTCTCTCTCTCTCTCTCTCTCTCTCTCTCTCTCTCTCTCTCTCTCTCTCTCTCTCTCTCTCTCTCTCTCTCTCTCTCTCTCTCTCTCATTCTTCCCTTTACACCCAATTTCTTACATTTTTTTCTGTTTTTCCTTCATTTTACTCTTCCCTTCCTCCTCCAACCACCACCACCTCCTCCTCCTCCTCCTCCTCCTCCTCCTCCTCCTCCTCTGTTCCTGAATCAGTGGGTATCTCAGACCTTGTAATGACTTCAATGTATTACTCCCAACAAATGGCGCCGCTCCCTTTGCACTGTCCAGGCATAGTGGCAGGAGGAGGAGGAGGAGGAGGAGGAGGAGGAGGAGGAAGAGGAGGAGGAGGTGGGTGTTCTAATGTATCCTTACCACTACTCCTTGTCTTGTCTCCTGTACTCTCTCTCTCTCTCTCTCTCTCTCTCTCTCTCTCTCTCTCTCTCTCTCTCTCTCTCTCTCTCTCTCTCTCTCTCTGGTGTTTCTTTTCCACTGCTATTCTTCTTTCCCACTTTATGTCTTCTTTGTTTCCTTCACCCTCCCTCCTCCTCCTCCTCCTCCTCTTCCTCTTCCTCCTCCTCCTCTAGGGCATTAAAGAGAACGAATAGAGGTTCTGCCTGCGCAATATGGGAACCCTGACACAAGAGTCGCCAAGGTAAGTAAGTCCTTCATCTCTGTCGACCCTCCTCCTCCTCCTCCTCCTCTTCCTCTTCTTCTTCTTGTTCCTTCTGGTCTTCCTCCTTTCGTTTCTGCTTCTCTCTTTCTCTTCCAAGTATTGTTGATGTTTTTTTTTCGTCTTCCTCTTCTCCTCTCTTCTCCTCTTCTCCTCTATTCTACTCCTCTTCTACTTTCTTCTCCTCTTCTCCTCACTTCTCTCTTCTCCTCACTTCTCTCTTCTCCTCTCTTCCTCTTCTCTCTTCTCCTCCTCTTCTTCTCTCTTCTCCTCCTCTTCTTCTCCTCTCGTTTATTCCTCTCCGTCTTACTTATTCATTATTACACTCAACACAATCTTCTTAGTTCATGTTTTTATTTCCCTCCTCCTCCTCCTCCTCCTCCTCCTCCTCCTCCTCCTCTTTAAGTTTCTGTCTCTAAGTTTTAATGTTTATTCTTGAGCATCACCACCACTCGTTCCTCCTCCTCCTCCTCCTCTTCCTCTTCCTCCTCTTCCTTCTCCTCTTTGGGTTTGTTTGGTAACCTCTTACATGCAATTCTTTCATTTTTAGGCCTCTTGTTTTGTTTACTCTCTCTCTCTCTCTCTCTCTCTCTCTCTCTCTCTCTCTCTCTCTCTCTCTCTCTCTCTCTCTCTCTCTCTCTCTCTCTCATTCACTTTCCTCTTCTTAGTCTCTTCCTTACAGCTCTCTCTTATCTTACTTATCTCATCTCCTCTTCTTCTTCTTCTTCTTCTTCTTCCTCTTCCTCCTCTTATTCCCTCTTTTTTCTTATTCCTCCTTCACGTAACCTCATCCTTCTCTCCTCTTCCTCCTCTTCCCTTTCTTCCTCCCACTCCTCCCCCTCCACCAAAGAACGCTACTCCAGCCTACCCTCCTCCTCCTCCTCCTCCTCCTCCTCCTCCTCCTCCTCCTCCTCCTCTTCCTCTTATTCCTTCTTTCCTTTCTTCCCCACCCACTCTTCCTCCTCAACCTAAGAAAGCTACTCCTGCCTACCCTCCCCCAACTCCTCCTCCTCCTCCTCCTCCTCCTCCTCCTCCTGGCCTGGTGTGGGGTGTAATGGCCACGTGCATTAGCGACAACAAATAGACGTGCTCAGCCCAAGAAATGGCCTCCATCCTGGCCCGCGACGGTCCAAAGATTCCGTCGTAAGCGAGTCGCCGCCGCCGCTTTGTCTCCCGGCACTGAGAGAGAGAGAGAGAGAGAGAGAGAGAGAGAGAGAGAGAGAGAGAGAGAGAGAGAGAGGGGTTGTGAGGTTGGATGTAGAGCGAGATCCATTGGGAATACGTAGGGAAGAAAAAATGAGAAAAATGAAGGTAAATGATGAGAAATTAGAGAGATAGATAGATAGAGAATAGAGATAGATAGAAAAGATAGATAGAGAAAAGAAGGAGAAGAAAACCTTACACTATTTAATCAACACGTAAAAAAAAAAAAGGAAATGGAGAAATTAAATACAAAATAAAAGAATAGGAGGAGGAGGAGGAAAAGAAGGAGGAGGAGGAGGAGGAGGTGGAGGTGACAATGATTAGGAGGAGAGGAAGTGGAGGAGGACGTGAAGAAAGTGGAATTGGATGAATTTACTGAGGTAGATGGATCTCTCTCTCTCTCTCTCTCTCTCTCTCTCTCTCTCTCTCTCTCTCTCTCTCTCTCTCTCTCTCTCTCTCTCTGACCCTGACCCCATTAAAATCACACCTGGCAATCATCTTCCTGTAGAGAGAGAGAGAGAGAGAGAGAGAGAGAGAGAGAGAGAGAGAGAGAGAGAGAGAGAGAGAACAGGTAATAGATTGTGTCTCGTCAGGTGAGGTTCTGTAATTACTACGTTTAAAGCACTCTCTCTCTCTCTCTCTCTCTCTCTCTCTCTCTCTCTCTCTCTCTCTCTCTCTCTCTCTGCCGCTGTCTTGCGTTGTCCTCCTCTTCCTGTAGTAGTAGTAGTAGTAGTAGTAGTGGTAGTAGTAATAGTAGTAACAGTGGTAGTAGTGGTAATAGTAGTAGTAGTGGTAATAGTAGTAGTAGCAGCAAAAAATGGTACGAACAGAGAGAGAGAGAGAGAGAGAGAGAGAGAGAGAGAGAGGGTAGCAGTAAGAGGAGAGCACCAATAAGGAAAAGTTTCGTTTGATGTTCTTCTAATGGTGATGACATGAGGCTGAGTGCAGTTTTTTCCCCAATTTTTCCCTCCTATTCTCTTCTTCTTATTCCCTTTTTAACTCCCTGTCCTCCTCCTCCTCCTCCTCCTCCTCTTCCTCCTCCTCTTCTTCTTCTTCCTCAGCGCGCCTCGTCTCTTTCTTTTTTCCCCTTCGGTTCTTATTTCATTTATTTTTTTAGTTATTCTGTCTTATTTTCCTCCTTTCCTTGTTTCCCCTTTCTTTCCCTCGTTTATTTTCATTTATCTGTTTTTATTTTTATTAATTATTTTCATGTTTTTTTCTGCATTATATTTTCCTATCAATACCACCACCACCACTACCTCAGTCATTCAATTATTGTCTCTTCCTTTGTGTTCTTTTGCACTACCACCATCACCACCACCACTAGTACCGCAGGGCTGCCAACCTTATCACGCGGAGTCACCAGGTCTGCCAACCCTATGAATACTAATGACAGTGTTACCAGCACGAGTGGGGTAAATATTCACGTAACAGGCTTGCCAACATGAGTGTGTGTGGGGAAAGAGAGAGAGAGAGAGAGAGAGAGAGAGAGAGAGAGAGAGAGAGAGAGAGAGAGGGGGGAGGGGGGAAGTTGTGGTTGGAGGGGCTTCTAGACTCTCTCTCTCTCTCTCTCTCTCTCTCTCTCTCTCTCTCTCTCTCTCTCTCTCTCTCTCTCTCTCTCCTTTCTCTTTTTTATTTACTCTCATTTCCTTATTTATCTTTCTGTAATCCCCCCTCTCTCTCTCTCTCTCTCTCTCTCTCTCTCTCTCTCACCTAATCTTGAGAGCACCCCACTAAGATGTAATAGATGATTCTCGTCACCTGCGTGAGGATCTGCGCTTAGTAGGGACGGCCTGGGAGAGAGGGAGAGGGGAAGAGAGAGAGGGAGAGGGAAAGAGAGAGGGAGAGGTGAGGGAGAGTGTTAGACGGCGACAAATGACTCTCATTCTATCCTGGACAGAAGGGGGATCGTATTTTAAAGAAGGTTGAGAGACGATGGATTGAGGGAGAGGGAGAGGGAGAGGGAGAGTGATGGAAAGGGAGACGGACAGTGGAGGGCCTTTGGGAGGTTGTGTGTAGGTGGAGGAGGTGGAGGACAGAAAATGAGTGCGGAGAGAGAGTGAGAGAGTGAGAGAGTGGGAGAGGAGAGTGTATGTAGAGGAAGAGGAAAGAGAGAGGGAGAGAAAGAGAGAGAATGGAGGAGAAATAGATTTTATAACCAATTGTTGTTGAAGAAAAGTTGATTGGCAAAGAGAGAGAGAGAGAGAGAGAGAGAGAGAGAGAGAGAGAGAGAGAGAGAGAGAGAGAGAGAGAGAATCCATCCAAAAGCTAATATATTTTCTTTCCATCTCTTTTTATTTCTTATCTTCCTCTGTCCTTGCCTCCTTCCCTTTCCTTCCTTCCTTCTTTCCCTTTCTCTCCGTTTTCCTTCCTTTCTTTTACTCCCTTTATTTCCTCCCACCCTTTCTTCCTTTTCCCTTTCTCTCTACTGTATTTTCTTCCTCCCTTCCTCCCTTCCTTCCTTCCTTCACATAGAGTACCACTGAGAGACACCCTTAAACTTCATCCTTTTCACCTCTACGTAGGATTCTGAGAGTTCTGGAGGGGAGTGGAGGGAGGGAGGGGTGAGTTGAGGGAAGGTGGAGGGACAGTGGAGAGGTGGAGGGAAGGGGGGCAGGGTGGGTAGGCTGTAACTCCCAGTCTCCCTGTAGCCAAGAACAAACAATTTATTGAAATGATATTCATAGGTTAAGGAAATGGTGTAGCAGTGGACAGACCGTATTCTCTCTCTCTCTCTCTCTCTCTCTCTCTCTCTCTCTCTGGGTCTCTCTCTCTCTCTCTCTCTCTCTCTGGGTTTCGTTTATTCTCTCTCTCTGGGTTTCGTTTATTTTGTTTTCGTAATTGCTTTAATTTTGTTTGTTTTCGTAATTTGTTTATTGATATTCTCTCTCTCTCTCTCTCTCTCTCTCTCTCTCTCTCTCTCTCTCTCTCTCTCTCTCTCTCTCTCTCTCTCTCTCTCTCTCTCTCTCTCTCTCTCAATCCTGCATTTTCATATCATAGAAAATACATGCAAGACAGAGAGAGAGAGAGAGAGAGAGAGAGGAAGCGTAAAACTGGGATCCCTCTGTCATGCCTCGAGGACAAGATTTGACTTGGAGGAGGACTTGACTTGAAAACAGTGACAGATGCTTCCTCTAGCTGCCAACAGGTGAGGGGAGCGGGAGAGGAGGGAGAGGGAGAGGGAGAGGAGGGAGAGGTGTTACTTGCAAGGGAGAGGCAGTGACAGGCCGGTTAGTGTCGTGGATGGTCGGTAGATGGCAGGTCTCTCTCTCCCTCTCTCCCTCCCCCTCTTTATCTCATCTCATCACAACATAAATGCATTCCGTTTTATCTCAGGTGAGGATTGCATATTTATGAATTCTTGAATTATGCACCTTTCTTCTCCCTCCGCCCTCCCTCCCAGCCTGCCTCCTGCCTTGACAGCAATGACAGCTACACAGCGACTAGTGACAGCAAATCCATTCCATTTTTACGTGTCTGAAAACCCGTCAGCGCGAAGGCCTCGGCGTGAACACAGCCTGGTGACGGAGGCGAGGCGGCGGCTGGCGGCGGCGGGCGGCGGCGGGCGGCGGGGCGGCAAAAACAGATGTTAAGTCGCGGTAAAAAATAAAAAAAAGTGATAGCGAGGCCGCAGAGGCAGTGACAGCGGCGACAGGCGGCGGTGAGGCGGCCACAGGCGACGGTCTAATGGTATTCAGCAATTAAGTGCAACAGTCATGTCCGCACCATATTTACAAGTCGTTAGCTCTCCCGCCTGACGCCTCCTGTGATTGGCTGGTGGGCCGCCAATCAGAAACAAGTCAAGTGGAACTAATCCCCGTGCCGATGTCCCGATGTCCCGATGCCCACGACACTGCCAGCTTCCCCCAGCGTCCCCATCGTGTCCCAGTGTCCCAGCCAGCACGGCGCCGCGGATAAACATCACCTGGAAATTGATGACATCCCATAAATGACATCAACACCACTCACTGGCTCGCCGCTGCACGAACCGCCGCGCCACACTGACCGAAACGCTTCACAATGGTTCGAGCCCCGCTGACTGAAGCTCCAAACCAGTCAGTCAAGTTTGTTATTGATGGTATGCATGCTTATTATACCTCTCTCTCTCTCTCTCTCTCTCTCTCTCTCTCTCTCTCTCTCTCTCTCTCTCTCAGCGAAGTAACACGCGGCCTTATCTCGAAACACGATTCAAAACATGTTTCAAAAATAGCTCTGTCATCCCTAGCAAGGCATAAGCACCTCGTTTTCTATACCATTGACAATCTCCCTGCACTATCTCTCTCTTTCTCTCTTTCTCTCCCTCTCTCCCTCTTGCCTTCTTATCTGCCGCATTTCGTAAGGTTTTTATGCCTCGTTAATCGCGGAGCCCCGGCGCGAGCTCGTTAAGCGCTGTATCTGCCGCTTGATCGCTTCTTCGTTTACTGGCGGGTCCGTTAATTTATCAGAGGCTGCATCTCAATTCGTGTCTCATTATCTTGGTCGTCGCTGAGGCAATCGAGACTGATCTGACGGTCTGAATGTGTGGCGTGCGGTGGTAATTGTGTGTATGTGTGTGTGTGTGTGTGTGTGTGTGTGTGCGTTCAGGTAGATAGGCCACACAAAGGAAGGTAAAGATAAAATTAACTTGTAATGAAGTATAAGATGATTTGTAATAAAGTTTTGCGTAATTTAGATACATGTTAGCTTACTTTACCGTACCTTACCTTACCTCACCAAACCTAACTTAGACTTATCTTACCTAACCTTACCTAATTTTACCTTACTTTATCTAAAAGACAGAGAGAAAGATAAAAGATGAAGAAAAAAAAACTAATAAAAAGTCACTATCTTGATTTACTGACGTATTTAAAGCCATCATATAAAAGACGCGAGATGACAGAGCAGGAAAAAAAAAAAAAAGATAAACAAGAATTAATAATGACAAGACCTGGAGCAAGATAGGAAGTGTTAACACAAATGTACTACAGGTTTGAGGGGGTCGTGTCGCATCGTTTTTCGCAAATAAAATCTTAACAAAGCGTCGTACAAAGATGATATTTTGCCAGTGGACGTTTGAGACCCCGATCTAATTGGCAAACATATGCTTTGGTGTCACATAAGGATAATAAAGGCATTTGTAGGAGTAAATTTAGGGTAAACTTTGCTAAAATTTACAGGCACTGGCAGCGAGATTAGTTAACGTCGTGCCAGATCGAAAGCAAGAAATTATGGTGTTGCTGGTGTTGTTGTGCAGTTATAGGAGCATTAGTAGTAGTAGTAGTAGAAATAGTAGTAGTAACAGGCTTAGTAGTTCGATTACGAGTATAGTTTGTTACGTGTGAGCATACACTGAACTCTAGGAGATGGACCATGAAGGGGTGTTGCTCACACTAACAATGGAAGGGTTAAAAGAAAAGGAGACATTTTAACTGCTATTTAATATCTTAAGTTAGTTAACCCTTAAATTAAGTAAGAATACAAAATTGAAGATTATTTAAGTAAGTAAAAGTAAGTAACAAGGAGTGGCAATCTGAACTGGACTGAATAACTTAAAAGACTGGTTCAGTTAATAACTTAAGCCAAATTAGTAAATGCATATAGATACAAATTACAAAAATAAACACCTTTACATATACATAATAGAAAATAAATATAAATGTGTTTGTGTGTTTATGTGTGTGTGTGTAACACTGGTGTAACTCTTACCACCGCTCTCGAGTGTATATGAGGCTCCCAGCGTATGCCAAGGCGACCTCAGAGCTGTAGCGACCCTTGGAGGAGACTGAAGCTCGATGGAACTCCACCCCTCGTTATCGGCTTGGTAGCCTGCTAGAGGTCACGTATCCAGTATGCCTCAAGCTATACACGTGGCAGCGCCACGAGTTGAGAGGCAGGCACCTGGTTCCGTGGTAGAGTAGTCACGTGTGTGACAAGTTATATTGTAATATCACACACACACACACACACACACACACACACACACACACAGGCAAGGAGGCAGGGGAGAGGAGGGAGAAGTAAGACAGTGAGGGTGACCCAGGCAAGGGGAAGGGAGGAGCCAAGGAGGAGCAGGTTAATGAGGGAAGTAGTGGGGGGGTTACCTATCTAAGTAGCAAGGCACACACACACACACACACACACACACACAGTAATTCACCAGTCATGAAGTCATCTGATGAACACATAACATTTAAACGTTTCATTGCCTCACGCTGTGCACTGGAGACAAAATGATCTGACCTTTATAACACGCATTTAGATCTCCTTCCATTTGAAGTGGGAGGGTCACAAAAAAAGCGGGACAAACAAAAAACACCAAACATTTTTACCTTATATAAGTTGGAGAGGTGTTGAAAAAAAGCACGACTCTCCAGCACAGAAACTGTACTCTGCTCACATTACATACGACGCTAAATTCAGCGGTAAATATTAAGAAACGGTACTAAAACTATGAATAACACTGCACTCCCCCGCTTCACTGCCCCGTATGTGTGTGTATGTGTGTGTGTGTGTGGCGCCGATCAGAAACTAGTCACCAAGCTGTGTGATTAGAGTCTTTCATTCCTCATTTCCTCCTCCTCCTCCTCCTACTACTACTATTACAGCTCTCCCACACTCCTCCACCTTCATTCCTCCTTCCTTCTTCCTCTCCCTCATCCATTCCTCACTTTCTCCTCCTCCTACTGTTACCTACTACTAGTGCTACTGCTACCATAATCAACCCTTTTCCCCTTCATTCCTCCTTCGTTCTTCCTCCTCCTCCCATATTCCTCATTTTTTCCTCTTCCTACTACTACAATCTACGCACTTCAGTCGGGAAATACCTTGAAATGGCCGAAAAACCCTGGAAATTGACGGAAATGTTGACGAGAAACAAAAATACAGCTAGACGATTTTATTATGGATTATTACTTGTTATAGTTTCCTTATAATAAATTAAATATCAAAACAATGCCAACTCTTCTAGTAGAAAAGAAAAAAATGACGATGTGAAATTTTATTCGGCTCTTGGTTAAGGATTTGTTTGCGAAAAACGATACGAAACGCCCCCTCAGACCTGCAGTAGCTCTTTAACACACTCCCTCTCGCTCGCTCTTTCTCTCTCTGACCGCTTGTTATTCTGTCATTTCAAAGTGCGTGGCTTTAACATGAATTAATTATTGTTATTTATTTCCCCATCGTAACATAACATAGCAGAACATAACAGAGTATATCACTTATTACCAGATCAGTTTCCTCTTAATTCAAAACCACACATTAACCACGAACTGAATTATCTAAACAATGACGAAAGTTTTTAAAGAGGAAGAGAAATACAAGAGGAAATGATGATGATGATAATGATGATGATGATGACGAGAACAACAACAACAACAACAACAACAACAACAACAACAACAACAGTTTAATGCATGGAATGGTCTTCAGAGAGAGAGAGAGAGAGAGAGAGAGAGAGAGAGAGAGAGAGAGAGAGAGAGAGAGAGAGAGAGAGAAAAAAATTTGAAACACACAATTACCATAGTTATTTCTGTATCTCTTCCCATCTTTGCTGTATTTCCTCCTTGTCTTTGCTTCATAGTCACGATACATTCTCCTTTCCCTTCCCATGATATATTTTTAGCCCCGTGAATAACACAAGAGAGTCTGTGTCGCGTCATTCTATCTTGTCGACATTGGTAGGCTAGGAGGGAGGGAGTAGAAGGAGCATCTGCTGGGTATTAAATAAATCTTCCACGTTTTCTATCGAGTCCCTGCCTCAGTTTTCAACATTAGTGGTGTCTAGCAATTCTTGATAATATTATTTAGCCAGCTATTGCTTAGGTAAGTGTGTTTTTTATGTATATTTACGAGCATGATACTTAGCTTAGGCTGCATAATTCCGCTGACCCATTTTCCTTCAAAGTACTCCTCTAATTCCCACTAAGACCATTATATAATTACACAAGCACAAAGAAAAAAATCTTTAATACACAGGCGCTAGAAACACATAGGAAATGGTATAGGAGAAGAAGAAAAAAAAAAAAAAAAAAAAAAAAATATATATATATATATATATATATATATATATATATATATATATATATATATATATATATATATATATATATATATATATATATATATGAATCTCTACCAAATGCCTGATCGGGATGATAGAACTCGACTGTGATTGGCTGTCGGCCTATGATGCGTCAAAAGTTCCCGCCAACCGATGTATTCCCGCCAAGTGCCCGCGGGAAACCCGTCCATATTTCGTAGTTTCCTTATCTATGTGTTATCTGCGCGTCTTTTCGTTACCTCCAGGAGACTAATGAAGGTAATGGTGGTGATGTGAAGTGCGTGTGTGTGCGTGGCTGAAGAAGGGTGAGGAAATAAAGGCAGGTTGAGAGTGCAGGTTTGTTGTGTTGGCTGGCGTGGCTTAGGCTAGCCGAGTCTTTATCATGATCTGTATTGTCATTACCTGCGTTAGTGAGAGAGTGTTGTTGATGCTTAACTCTATTTCAGGTGTTAAAATGTCCTGTAAATGTCTTTAAATGCTGTGTCTTTCCTCCTTCCCTTCTTCCTCCTCTTCCTCCTCCTCCTCCTTCCTCCGTGTTTAATGCCTTCACCTCCCCTCCGTTCTCCTCCTTCCCCTCCTCTTCCTTGCTTATTTACAACCCAACCTTGCCATCATCACTGTAAATTATTGTATGTTGCACCTGTTTATTTTATATTACGAGCGTTTAAATGTCTTGCAAGCGTGTTCAAATACCTTGTTTCCTCCTCCTCCTCCTCCTCCTCCTCCTCCTCCTCCTCCTCGCTTTGATCTTTATTCCCCCGAAAAGTAAAGCACAAAGCCACACAGGTAAAGCCACACTGACCTCCACTTGTCACCTGTGGATTAGCCCATTAAGTAATCTTTTCACTCCACTTAATTCCTTCCTTCTCGTCTCCGTCGGAATAAGTGCTTGGCTCATTGCAGGAAACTTTCTTCTCTGCTTCTCCAATACGTAGCGGAAATTTGTGTTTTAAGTGTGGTTGATATTTAAAAAGGCTTCTCTCTCGCTACAGGTTCTCTCTCTCTCTCTCTCTCTCTCTCTCTCTCTCTCTCTCTCTCTCTCTCTCTCTCTCTCTCTCTCTCTCTCTCTCATTTCTTCGTTATTATCTCTCTTATCTTCGTTTGCCTCTTCTTTGTTTCAATTTATTCATTATCTCTTTTCTTCGTCTCTTTTGGTTCTGTTATCGTATTTATTCTCTTATTCCTCATCTCTCTCTCTCTCTCTCTCTCTCTCTCTCTCTCTCTCTCTCTCTCTCTCTCTCTCTCTCTCTCTCTCTCTCTCTCTCTCTCTCTCTCTCTCTTCACTTAACATCTTTCATCACACATTTGCCTCCTCCTCCTCCTCCTCCTCCTCCTCCTCCTCCTCCTCCTCCTCCTCCTCCTCCTCCTCCTCCTCCTCCTCCTCCTCCTCCCTCATGTCCACCGCCTCAGATAAATCCTTCTGGCATGTAAATCGCGCATGATAAACCTTGGATAACCCCGGGAGGCTGATGACGGGACCTGGGGGGCTGACGGGGTGCTGACGGGGCGCGGGTGGGGGGCAGCAAGGGGGCAGGGGGCGGGGCAGCAGGGGCGCCCTCATAGGAACAGCAGGGGAAGCAGAAGGGAGTCAAGTAGTTTTGAAGATTTAGTTGGAGTTGGGGTAGTGGTGGTGGTGGTGGACAGGAAGCGAGTGTGGAGAGAGAGAGAGAGAGAGAGAGAGAGAGAGAGAGAGAGAGAGAGAGAGAGAGAGAGAGAGAGAGAGAGAGAGAGAGAGATTTTGTTTTTATTTCCAATCTCTCTCTCTCTCTCTCTCTCTCTCTCTCTCTCTCTCTCTCTCTCTCTCTCTCTCTCTCTCTCTCTCTCTCTCTCTCTCTCTCTCTCTCTCTCTCTCTCTCTCCGCCCTGCCTGGTTTAACATTTGACACAACATAAATGTCTGTTAACTGCTACACACACACACACACACACACACACACACACACACACACACACACACACACACACACACACACACACACACACACACACACACACACACACACACACACACACACACACACACACACACACTGAGGCTATGCTGGAATCACTATCCAAATATCCGTGTTTATTAATCGCCCACAATTTATGCTAATTATGCGCTTTATGATTTAATGAAGGGAATAATTACTTTAACAGCCGCGTGTGGCTTGTTTGTTATACCCCGGGGAGAGGAGGAGGGGGAGAGGGAGAGGGAGAGGAAGGGGGCAGGATGGGGTCTCTCACACTCGCTGTTTGAATATTGGTACAAGCACGGACATAAGTTGGTGGACTAGTGTGTGTTGTACCCTTCCTCGTAGGATAAGGTAGTGAACGAGTAGGAAATAAAACTTGCAATTATTAAACTAAATGTCCAGTTGACCTACGATGTGATGCAGACGGTATTTGGGGTCAGTGGTTAGTTAGGGTGATTAAGTGGTTGGCGAGGCGGGTGCAGAGGCAGTGATTGTATGTTTATTTCTGAAGTTTCTTGTTTTTTTTTTTGTTTTTTTTTTCTTAATTTGTGGGGTGTTATTTTTTGGTGTTATCTTCTGTTGCTGTTGTTGTTGTTGTTGTTGTTAATGTTAGATGTTTTTTTTATTCATTCTCTCTCTCTCTCTCTCTCTCTCTCTCTCTCTCTCTCTCTCTCTCTCTCTCTCTCTCTCTCTCTCTCTCTGATCTTGTTTTTCTTATTCTTGTGTATGTTTTTGCTTATGTTGTTGTTGCTGTTCTTCTTAATCATGTCATCTTTTTTTATTCTTCACATTATTATTATCATTATTATTATTATTATTATTATTATTATTATTATTATTATTATTATTATTATTATTATTATTATTATTATTATTATTACCACCACCACCACCACCACCACCACCACCACCACCATCATCATCATCATCAGTATCATTATTACCATTACTGCTGATATAACTACCTGTAAACTACTATCTACTCCTTTCCGGTGCAGGTGTGGCGAAGGAACCCTGGGAGAATCCTGCAGGACTCAGCGAGGGCCAAGGACACAAGCAGGAGTCAGCGAGGGCCAAGGACACCTTCGTCAGTAGGAGAAAGGTAAAAGAGAGTAGCTGGTTTGTCACTTAAAAGACCTCCTGGACAGAATAACTTTTTTTTTTATGAATTTTGTGTTATTACGTTTTTTGTTGCTTTTCAGTGCTTTTCATTCGTCAATAGGAGAAAAGTAAGAAAGTATATTTTAGTTTTTTGTATTAATTTTCTGTTATTTATATTTTCGTATCTCTTTATTATGAATTCTGTGTTTTATCTACGTTTTCTTGCTTTATATTGTATTGTTTTCTATATTTGGTGGTGATGTTAAGATTCCGTGGCTTAATTTATTTTTTTTTCGGTGTTATGATTCATTTTTCGACTTTTTTATGGGTTCTTTGTGATGTCAGACGTCTAAGGCAAAGCAGTGGTCTTTTATCAAACGTTTCCTTCATTATTTTAGCTGACCTGGGGATGCTGAGTATAGAAGCCATGCAGCGGTAGAAGAAGCGCCCCTTTTAGTTTCCACAGGTGGGCCAGGTTTGCATTAAAAGACTCAAGTTGATGTGGTAATCAATATGAAGCTTGTATAAGAAATCACATGTATTTTATTTATTTATTTTTCTTATCTTGGTTTCTATCGCGGCTTCTGTTCAATATTTCACGACATAAGTTTGCATGAGTTATTTCTTTATCTCCTATATGCTTTGTTTTTTTCGGCCCATCGCTGAATTGCGCAGGGCTGTGATCGTGCGCCAGATTGCGTTCGCTGATAATACTGACGGATGAGTGAATTTCTACCCAACATCTGCCCAGTCTTCTTACGAGTCTTGGCTGAGCGTTGGCGACACTTGGTTAACAATCCGCCAGGTGTTCTCTGTCCTGTCTGCCCGAGTGGGTGAGTCTTAGCTATGAGGAACTGCTCTTGTGTGTGCGTGTGTGTATGTGTGTAAGTGAGGTAACAGCAAAGGCGGTAATAATAGTGGTTGTGGTGGTGATTCCAGTGGTGACGGCTCTCAGAACACGGGTGATAATGGTGGTGGCGGTGGTTGCGGTAGTTTTAGTGATTGTAGTAACAACAGTGAGGATGTGGTGATGATGGGTGTGTGGTGGTGATGGTGGTGATGGTGGGAGAGGCCGCGTAATTGGTGATAATGGTGGTGGTGGAGAGAAGGGTGTTGTTGGTGTTGTTGTTGTTGTTTTAGTAGTGGTGGTGATAGTGGTGAAGTAAGAGGCAGTGGTGGTGGTGGTGGAGACAGTGGTGATAATAATAGTGGCAATGGTGGCAGTGGAGTGGAAGCTGAACTGGTATTGGAAGTGGTGGTGGTGGTGTGGTGGTGGTGGTGGTTGAGGTAGTGGTAGTGGTGGTGGTGGTGGTGGTGGTGGTGGTGGTCGCTCTCCTAAACCATTGTGCAGGAGAACGCGTGGTCGCCGAGACGTCACGATAATGATCTCTTCCCGGCGTGTGATGGCAGCTCCTCCCGCCCTCACCCCTCCTGTGACCTCCTTCCTCCCTCCTCTGCCCCTCCCCCGTGACCTCCACGTCCCAATCCTCGCGTCAGATCGCCGTCAGATACGCGGCATTAACAGCGAGGTATTGTAAGTTAATCGCTGCTCGGGAGGGCTGCTTGTTGTGATAACCTGGGGATCACTGAGGGCGTGCGGGCGGCGTCCCTCACCGGCTTTATGGCGAGGCGGCAGACGGGCGTGATGGGGACGGTAGGGGGAGCTGGGTAAAGTATGGGGAGATGCGGCCGGGATAGGGACGAGGAAGTGATGGGCAGGAAGAGATGAGGGAATGGATAGGTTAGAAGAGTGATGAAAGGGAAGAGGATTCTGTTTACACGCCTCGCTGTACAGCCAAGGCGCGGCGGTGTCACGGCTTCCTACCCTCCTCCCCCTGACCCTCCTTCAGGATACCCCAGGCGAGGGGATAGCACCTCTCACATCCTCCTTTTCCTCCTCCTCTTCCTTGCTGGGGACATTCTTCAGGGCCCCTCCCCCCACTGGCCTTCGTTACACCCCTCATCTATTCCACTTATCGCGGCTTGTCCCCCTCGCCGGCCGCCCGCTGCGCACATCTTGTTTATGATGACTATTGGCAGTGCGGGCAGTAGGTAGCCATGTTGGAAGGCGCGGAGTCTTTTGAAGGCTGGCGCATGCGCAGTGAGCGGGCGAGACCCCCCGGTGGTGAAGAAATGAACTGGTGGTAGGAGAGAGATAAGTTCTGTCTTGTGACGCCCAGCGGGGAGTTTCCCTTCATGATAATGTCAGAATCCCAGCGGCTAACGTTCACTC
This sequence comes from Scylla paramamosain, assembly GCF_035594125.1. Taxonomy (NCBI): domain Eukaryota; kingdom Metazoa; phylum Arthropoda; class Malacostraca; order Decapoda; family Portunidae; genus Scylla; species Scylla paramamosain. The sequence goes on from NC_087188.1 coordinate 14,708,805, forward strand.
CCAGATCTTATCCCTCACGCCATATCGCTCACCGCATCTCCTCGGGGCCTGAGCGATACTGCCCCTCCGCCCCGCGCCCTGCCTCCCCCCACACGACCCCCTGGCGGCCCCCTCCCCCGCACGTCGCCACACGGCCGCGAGACACATCCACGGCGGGAAACGGGCGGCGTGGGGACGATTGGAAGGGTGTAAAACGAGCGGGATTGGAAGGCGGTGGGACGAAGTGCAGAGAAACACGGCGGAGATGAGCGGGTCGGGGCGGGATCAGGGCCTCGGTCGGGGTCCTGTGTTTCCCTGCGTGTTACGAGGCGGGCGCAGCGAGGGGCCGCGTCGTGGCTAAGAGTAAAGCTCCGCCGCGCGCTGGGAGGCTGACAGGGCCCCGATGGGATGGTCAAAACAAAGGAATTACATGCGGTTACAAACGCCACTCTGTTTTGCCTGCCAGCGTGATCGAACCTGGACCGACTTTTAATGGCTGGAGAATACCTGAAGAGCGAAGAGGCAGAGGGAAGGGAAGAGTGGAGAGAGAGAGAGAGAGAGAGAGAGAGAGAGAGAGAGAGAGAGAGAGAGAGAGAGAGAGGAGGGAGGGAGAGGCAAGGATGAGAGACAGGAAAGAGAGAGAGAGGGAGGGAGGGAAAAGAAATAGCTAGAAATCTGTGCTCTCTGCGCCTTGCTAATTGGCCATTGTCGGCAATTCATTGGCTCCGAACCTCAGACACTTGGAGAAGAAAGAGGCAATCACAGCTATTAGAGAGGTAATAGGAGGAACTCTCAGCTATTGTTATGACTTGCGACTCCGTGTGTGTGAGAGGAGGTCAGGGAGAGGGGGTGAGGGAGGGGGAAGGTTGGCTAGTGCTAGAACTGCATAGGGACTAACTGGGGGAGACTAGGGGGGACTGGGGTCATCTGGTTGTTAGTTTGGTTATTATTAGTCTGTCTTCATGGAAGTTATTGGGGTTTTTAAGGGTGTTTTTATGATTTTGCTGGGAAATGTTTGAGTAAAGGCTTTTCTTGTACTTTCTTCTCTCTCCATCCCCGTTTCTATATCTCCTCTCCCTCTCTCCATCCCAACATTTACCTCCTAGCTAGCACACCTGTCCTTATTAATGCATGATACCAGGTAATTTAAGTACACCCCTTCGTCTTCCAAAACTTGCCATCCACTGGGCTTTTCTGTATACGAGTAGAAAGCGGAAGACATTTACGGAACCTTTCATCAACATAAGGCCGGCGAGGCAGCAGTCAGCCATCATGATATTTACTTAAGTTCCTCGCAGCATCTGATCAGTTATTAATGCTGTGTGAAAAAGTGAAGGGGTTTGTTTCTCTATTTACAAGTATTTCTCCGCTTTGTCTCTGCGTCTCTCCTTCTTTTCTGTGTTTTTTTTTTATTTAAAGAGTGAAATTGATGGTGTTTTTGTTTTCTAGCGTGTTTTTTTTATAGTTGTAGTTAAATTTTAGAGGTTCTCAAGGGTGTTTTTTTGTGGTTTTAGTGAAGTTTTGTTTTTCAAGTGTTTTTATGGTTGTAATGGAAGTTGTTGGAGTATTTAAGTGTTTTCCTGGTTCTGGTGGAAGTTGATTTTGCAAGTGTGTGTTTTTGTGGGTTCAGTGAAAGTTGTTAGGATTTCTGGGAGCATGTTCGTGGTTTTAGTAAATATTAATAGGTTTTTGGGTGTTTTCTTGGTTATAGCGAGTTTTCCAAGTTCTGAAGAGTGTTTTCATGATTCTAACGATACTTTTACCACTGATTATACACCACAGATCAAATAAGAGAGAAAAAAACAGATGATAGTGAGAACCCGCCTTGCTAATCATCTGTTTGGCCTTTAAGAATACTCCAGATGAAGGCTCCGGAGAATACAAGAGTAACTCTCCTCGCATTCTTAAAGACACACACAAAAAGTTTAATCCAATTACCTGCTGACAGACATTTGACCTTAGCGAAACTTATCACTGACCTAACGTGACTCGACACTTGACAAGACCTACAGCTCCTCCTCCTCCTCCTCCTCCTCCTCCAGTTCCCTCAGGGGTGGGAGAGAGCGTCGGGACCTTCTCGGGTGTAAGTGTCCGGTTGGGATGGCAGGTGGAGGCAGGAGTTAGACAAGCATAAAACTCCCCGACGCAGGGCAGATAGTGGGAGCTGGAAGGACTGGGAGGACTCTTGGGTGCTCCTGTGGGACTCCTTCCTGCTTGGACGTCCTGCAGATTCTTTTTAAAGGGTCTGATTCTTTCATTGATAGTGTTAAGTGCGCGGAACGTCCCTCCATCGTCCTTAGTTTGCGTCAGTGGAGGATTAAGTGTTTTTGCATCGATCTTTGCATAGGATTAAGAGTCATCATCGCTCCCAAATAGGATTCGATTCTCTTTTGTCGCTTCTAAAGGGGATCCGACCCTCCTGTTAGCACATGACATGCCGACAAGAGGTTT
>NC_087188.1:14718734-14721234 GCF_035594125.1 Scylla paramamosain
ACTTAACCCTATCTTAGCACACCATATCACCAATCAGGCACAGTCCAGGCCAACAGGTAACCCTCCTCCTCACACACACACACACACACACACACACACACACACACACACACACACACACACACACACACACACACACACACTAACCTTTATAAATCCACAGGTGTTGGTTTCACAGGTAATTGAAGGTTTATTGCAGCCTTATATCAGGTATGAGGGAAGGGCGTATCAGGAAAGGTGATTGGTTCTCGTCGGAATGAAGGCTTTATTGTGTATCTGTAAAGGATCATGAATTTAGTTACTTAAGTATTTATAGATTAGTCATGCCCTTGCTGGATGAATCTGTGTGTGTGTGTGTGTGTGTGTGTGTGTGTGTGTGTGTGTGTGTGTGTGTGTGTGTGTGTGTGTGTGTGTGTGTGATTGATTTATTATTGAATTCTTTTGTCTTGTTTTTGTTTTCCTTCTGATTTTCATTCTTTTGTCTTTTCATTTATTGTATCTTCCTTTGTTTTCGTTTGTTCTTTCTTTCACTCTCCTTGTCGTTCTTTTTCTTTAAATTCGTCGTAATTTCTCTATTCACTTTAGGCTTTTCTTTGTTTTGATGTTATTGTTTGCGTCTCCCAGTTTATTTATTTATATTTATTTTATTTGTTTCAATTACGAATACAAATTTTCTTTATTTTCTCACGCATTTATTATTATTTTTAAAACTCCCACGTTTATTTATTTACCTATTTATTCTGTCTCCATTATTTATTTATTTTTTTTGATACGAGTGATCTTTTTGACCTTTCACGTTTCAACACACACACACACACACACACACACACACACACACACACACACACACACACACACACACACACACACACACACACACACACACACACACACACACACACACACACACACACACACACACGAATATTTCAAGCACAAACACTGCCTTTATAAAGAAACAAGCACTTAAATAACAGTAGTTACTTAATTACTCAGAAATAATTGCTTTCTAAGACGAATTCTGTGTAATAACTTGAGACATAATTCTTGAGAGAGAGAGAGAGAGAGAGAGAGAGAGAGAGAGAGAGAGAGAGAGAGAGAGAGAGAGAGAGAGAGAGAGAGAGAGAGAGAGAGGAACAAGGAGAGAATAGAAGAAGAATGTGATGGATAAGAGGAGGAGGAGGAGAGAAAGGAGAGAGAGAGAGATGAACAAAGGGACGTAGATTGATGTGTGGAAGCAGAGGAAGAGGAGGAGGAGGAGGAGGAGGAGGAGGAGGAGGAGGAGGAGGAGGAGGAGGAGGAGGAGGAGGAGGAGGAGGAGGACAAGTTTGAAGAATTAATGAGCGGTCGGAGAAGCTGAAATGAAGGGGAGAGAGAGAGAGAGAGAGAGAGAGAGAGAGAGAGAGAGAGAGAGAGAGAGAGAGAGAGAGAGAGAGAGAGAGAGAGAAACACACAGACACATAAACAAAACAAGAAAAATAAGAGAAAAAGTAGGAGCAGTAGGAAGAGGAGGAGGAGGAGGAGGAGGAGGAGGAGGAGGAAGAGTAATAGAAGTAAGAAAGAGTAAAGAAGACAAAGAAAGAATAAAAAACACAAACAAACAAACAAACAAAGGAAAAAAAAAACATGAATAAGAATAAAGTGGAACTAGGAATAGGAGGAAGAGGAGGAGAAATAGGGAATAGGAGGGAGCAAGGGAGCCCGGCAGGTAGGAGCAGGAGGAGGAAGGAACAAGTAAAATGTGCTCCCATCCCATTGTCAGTATAATAGTCTGACTGACAGGAACTTAATGATTTAAATCCAACTTCCTTCCGTGACTGACAGCCTGACGTGAGCTGACGACGAGTTGATATACAGAGCGAGTGTGTGGGTGAGGGGGGAGGGGGAGAGGAGGGGAGAAAGGTCAGGGGGTAGGTAAGGAGGGGGGAGAGTAAATGGAAGGAGGGAGGGAGAGGAGAGGAGAGGGAGAAAAAAATGTAGGTAATAGTATTCTCACCTCTAACACACCTCTCTCTCTCTCTCTCTCTCTCTCTCTCTCTCTCTCTCTCTCTCTCTCTCTCTCTCTCTCTCTCTCTCTCTCTCTCTCTCTCTCTCCCCTCTCTTCCATTTTTGATGCTTCGTTTTACCTCCATTTTCTCCCTTTCTCTCCTCCACATTCTCTCCTCTCCCTCTTTCATTCTCTTTCTCCCCTTCTCCTTTCGTTCTATCTTTACAATCTCTCTCTTTATCCAGCTTACAAGGCCCCCAGAGAGAGAGAGAGAGAGAGAGAGAGAGAGAGAGAGAGAGAGAGAGAGAGAGAGAGAGAGAGAGAGAGAGAGAACTAACACAAGAAATATCGGGAAGAAAGAAACAGATGAAAAACGAACAATGAGAGAAAACGAAATTAGAGAGAGAGAGAGAGAGAGAGAGAGAGAGAGAGAGAGAGAGAGAGAGAGAGAGAGAGAGAGAGAGAGAGAGAACCACCATGAAAAACTAGAAAATAAGGAAAAAAAAAAACTTT
>NC_087188.1:14728734-14736234 GCF_035594125.1 Scylla paramamosain
CAAACTTACATTCGCCTCCACGTGTATAACAGTATTTTATGAGGGGCTTAGGAGACGCAGACGTGGCGCCATCTGTGTTTCTGCTTATCAACAGTAATCGAGATGTCACCTGCTTCTTTTTCTTCCTTTGTGTTCCTTCCTAGTATTCCTCCAATCTTTTGTTTTGCTTCAGTTTTTCCTTCGTGGTTGTTTTATATGTAAGGAAATAATTGGAAAAGTGTGATTTTTTTGGGGGGGATTTATTTTTTTGTTGTTTTCGTATGATTTTTCTTAATTTGGGTCTTTTTTTGGTCTGTTTTTGTTGTGATTGTTGATTTGTTCGTTCAGTTTGGTTCGGTGAGCGATGAAATGTGGGAAAATGTATTGATTATTGTGTTTTTTCCTTTTTTTTGTAGTTTCTACGTGATTTTTATTTATTTGTTTATTTATTTTGTAAACGTTTATATTTTTTTATTTTAATTAAAAAAATCACGTGAATTACTGTTTTTTTTCTACTTTCTATTATGGTTGAATTTTTATTTGTTTTTTCCTGATTTTTTCTAACTTATCTTTTTTTTCGTAATATAAGCGCATTATTATTGTTTTTTGTATCAGTGAGCGATGCAAAGTGGGAAACCAGTTGCTTTACAGTGTTTTTTTTTGTTTATTTGTGTCAGTGTTCGTATAATTTTCACGTTGATTTTTTATTCATTTTATTATTTGTTGAATTCTCTTATATATTTTTTTTTTCAAGTTATAAACCAAAAAGCAAATCCTGAGATGAATTATTATGATTTTTTTCCTTTTAATGGTTCAATTTGTATATTTTCGTCATTATTTTATGCAGATTTTACGTATCAATATATTCATTCTCTCCTTGTTTATTCTGTAATGTATTTTTTACCCTTTATTTATCGTTCAAATTGTGTATTTTTTTCATTATTTACATTTTATTCTTATTACTGAAGCCATATTTTCCTTCTATTATTATTGAGCTTGTTATTTATTTATTTTTATTTTTTTATTTATTTATTTTTTTTTAAGCATTGTCTCAGCGCACAAATCCCAGGAAAGCGCAAGTCACGGTCGTGTTTCTTTCCCTGCGCAAGTGATGGATGGAAACTGTTTCTATGTAGCGCGACTTCCCTTGAAACTAAATTAACTTCTCTCCCTATTCCTCCATTTCTCCCTCGCTTCCCTCCCTTATGTCTTTCTCTGTCTCTCCGTCTCCCCTTTCTCCCTCCATTTCTCTCCTCTTTCTCTCCCCGAAGCCATTCCCGTTACCCTCCCATATTCTCTCTCTCTCTCTCTCTCTCTCTCTCTCTCTCTCTCTCTCTCTCTCTCTCTCTCTCTCTCTCTCTCTCTCTCTCTCTCTCTCTCTCTAAAACATGTCTTCAAACTTTCATCCACATTCCTCTTCCACTCTTCCACTCCCTCCTCCTCCTCCTCCTCCTCCTCCTGCTGCTCCATCCACAAGCCAGCATCCACATTATTACAAACGACGCCATTAAACCTCACCCACTTAGTACCAGCAGCACGAAGCATCCATCCACCATCCACATCCACACGGCATCCACATCCGCCCGCCTTGATGCTCGGGGTATCCACAGAGGGCCATAAATTGCAGTGAAGCCCCCTGAAGCTTTAATCTGACTAAGAGGTGAAAGAACATTTGTTACGGAAGGATAAAGTGGATTTATTGACTCATATTTCTTGAGAGAAGCTGATACCAGAGACCCCTTTGCTGTTTATCTTCTTGGGGGGTGGAGGAGGGGCAGGGGTGGAGGACAAAGGGAGAGAATGGAGGAGCGAGAGAGAGAAGCGAGAGGAAGGGACGAGCGGTGGGGTAGCCTCGCGTGGTAATGAGGAAGTAAATAAAACTGAGGAAGAAGGAAGGGATGAGAAAAGACTCGAGTTTGTAGTCTATCTAAAGCAGCTATTTTTCTTTCCTTTTTTTCCCTCCACGACCAAGAGAGATGGAGGGAAAAATGAGGGAGAGGAAGTAGATGAAGGGTAAGAGGATGAGATGTGCAATAGAGGAAGGAAGAGTAAAGAGGAAAAAGAGGAGAAGGTGGGTTAGTTAAGAGCACAGTGAAGGGGGAGAGGAAGGAAAGAAAGAGTTTGAGAGTGGATTTAGGTGTACGAAGAGAGAGAGAGAGAGAGAGAGAGAGAGAGAGAGAGAGAGAGAGAGAGAGAGAGAGAGAGAGAGAGAGAGAGAGAATCATACAAACCGAACAATAACATGAAAAAAAGAAAGAAAAGAACAAGCAAAACGAAAATGAAAAAAAAAATCTGAAAAAAAACAGGAGAGAGGAGAACAAGAAAGAGAGGTAGAGGAGAAATAGAAGAAGAGGACAAAGGGAGAGGAGAGGAGGTATAGGTCGGAAAGGAGGGAAGAGAGGAGGGAGATAGCCAGCAATAAACCTTAATGTACTGTAGTGTTGCATAAATACTGCATTAATTCCACCTGATGTCCGAGTACTGGGGTGTGGCAAAGGGAGCTGGCCACGGCGTCTCTTGTAGGTAGAGCCCCAAAGTATTAATATAAATACAATATATATATAGCAGATTTGACACGCTTCTACTAAGACAAGTTACACGTCACCTGTCCGCTCCGCCTCATAAGTTGTAATATACGTTTTCATAAGTAACTTTTTAGCCAACAGTAGTAGGAGAGATAAGTAAATTTAGTGCTGCTGCGTCTGATCCAAGTGAGGGACTACGAGAGACGAAAGGGAGATTAGAAGCTCGAGGTGGGAGTTAGTGCTGTCTGAAATGTGTCCTGTTCAGTGAAGTGACGTGTTTAATGAAGACGTGGGTGTGAAGTGAGTGGTGAATGTTTAGTGGGAAAAATGAGGCTGTTGGATTTAATTGAAGTGTTAAAGCTGTTGCGGTCTGCCTTGCTAGGAGGTGTAAATAGTGGGTTTTTAGTGCCATTGTGAAGCTTGGGTATTTCCTGAGAGAGAGAGAGAGAGAGAGAGAGAGAGAGAGAGAGAGAGAGAGAGAGAGAGAGAGAGAGAGAGAGAGAGAGAGAGAGAGAGAGAGAGAGAGAGAGAGTAACTTGGTGTAATATCTTTCTCCAAACATTACTACTACTACTACTACTACTACTACTACTACTACTACTACTACTACTACTACTACTACTACTACTACTACTACTACTACTACTACTACTACTACTACTACTACTACTACTACTACTACTACTACTACTACTACCACCACCACCACCACCACCACCACCATATCCACCACTACTACTAATCTTATTACAGCAAGACAAAGCACACACACACACACACACACACACACACACACACACACACACACACACACACACACACACACACACACACACACACACACACACACACACACACACACACACACACACACACACACACACACACACACACACACACACACACACACACACACACGTCCCTTTCATCATAATCAGGCGAGGATTCATAATTTGAAGACAAGATAGAGACATGTTCATCTATTCATAATAAACAAGACTTAATTTCGCTCCTCCTCCTCCTCCTCCTCCTCCTCCTCCTCCTCCTCCTCCTCCTCCTCCTCACATTTTTTCCAATCATTCCTACAGATTATTTAATATTTATCCTCACTGTGTCGTTTATTCTCCTGGTTTACGTTTATGCATTGTGTGATGGGTATTGGGGCATTATTATTATTTATTATTATTGTTATTATTATTATTATTCCTTTACTGTGATTTACATTCTCTGCCATATTTTTAGTTTGTTTAGATTCGGTAACTCAAGAGAGACAGTTAAGAGGTGGAATGCCTTGTGTGTCAGGTGAGATAGTTTTTGTTCCTTTTTTATTTATTTTTATTGTTTTGTAGTTTGTTTTTTATGGGAGTTGTCTTCAATGGGTTTTCTTTGTTTTTTTCTTCCTTTTCTTTCTTTTTTGTCGTACTTTCCTTCTTTCTTTTTCTTTCCTTCTTCCTTTCTTTGTATTATGAGTGTTTTCTTCTATTTCTTTCATTCATTCATTCTTTTTCTTTAATTTTCTCTCAATTTGTTTTCTTAAATACTCCTTCTATCAACATTCTTATACACACACACACACACACACACACACACACACACACACACACACACACACACACACACACACACACACACACACACACACACACACACACACACACACACACACACACACACACACACACACACACACACACACACACACACACACACACACGTAAACAATAAAGTTACCTAAGTATGGCTAAGCAGAGAGAGAGAGAGAGAGAGAGAGAGAGAGAGAGAGAGAGAGAGAGAGAGAGAGAGAGAGAAACTAAGCTACTGAAACGAAACGAGACCTAACCAGCCCCCTGTAAGTACCCCTTCTTATAAATATCCCCCCCAGCCAGGCAGCGTCCTCACCCCCCCAGAAGCAGCCCCGCCCCAGCATCCTTCCCCCGCCCGCCTGTGCTAAATAAGAGTGCTGGGAAGATAAGATCAGCAATTAGCGCTGTAAACCACTCAATACTATCACAGCATCTCCCTCCAATTGGTGTTTCCCCATTACCTACTTCCTGGCCACTAAACACGGGCTATTTAATATTACCTGGTGACGTGAATTGCCGCTACGTGAGGGAGAGAGAGAGAGAGAGAGAGAGAGAGAGAGAGAGAGAGAGAGAGAGAGAGAGAGAGAGAGAGAGAGAGAGAGAGAGAGAGAGAGAGAGAGAGAGAGAGAGAGAGAGAGAGAGAGAGGGGTGTGTCAGAATCTCCGTTATAATTGGTCATTACTTATCGGTTGTAAAGTGCTCTCTCTCTCTCTCTCTCTCTCTCTCTCTCTCTCTCTCTCTCTCTCTCTCTCTCTCTCTCTCTCTCTCTCTCTCTCTCTCTCTCTCTCTCCACAAGCAAGATGAAAAGGAATTTAGAATTTAATTATTTTGGTTGGGAAATAGTGGAGAGGAGGAGGAGGAGGAGAAGAAGGAGGAACGAGATGATGATGATGATGATAAGGATAAGATTCACTTTACTATTTTTGACACACACACACACACACACACACACACACACACACACACACACACACACACACACACACACACACACACACACCTATACCTTCAATTATCCAAGACATAAATCACTGTTTACCTCCGTTTTTTGTATCAACACACCTCCCGCCACACCTGAGGTTAATTAATTCAGGTGTCGGCCTCAGGTGTGGTTATCACTTAATATTAATCAAAGCAGGTGAGGTTCCCAAATGCCTACGACCTGTGGGTTTGTATCTATATGACCTGTGAGTGTCTAAATGTCCTCAGTTAAATAGCACAGGTGTTTGATCCTGATTAGGGAATACATCTTGTCCTACCTGCCTTGCAACGTGAGATTTGGGGTCATGAGATGCAAGTGGAGTTAAGTGAGGTGTGTTTTTGTCCGCGTGTGTGCGTGTGTGGGATGTTTGTGCACTCACCCGTTGCTCCAGTCACCGGTCCTGTCTGTTACTCACGGCCAGTCACTCCCAGACAGTCACCCAGTCATTGACCCTACGTTCAGTCAGCCAGTGTCTCTCCTAGCCTTGCCTCAGTCAGCCAGCCTCTACTCACCCAGCCTTGCCTCAGTCAGCCAGCCTCTCCCAGCCTTGCCTCAGCCAGCCTCGCCTCTCCCAGCCTTGCCTCAGTCAGCCAGCATCCCACCCCTCCCTCCCCCGCCTCAGTCACCTGGCTAAGCACACTCTCAACCAGCAGGCCAGTCAATCAGCAGCACGGCCATCCAGTCAGCCAGTCACGTCTGCGTAAAGTGCGGGCAGCAGACAACCTGCCATTGAGCGAGTCAGCCAGCCAGCCAGCCACTCGTTAACTTCCCCGCTGTGAAAATTAGAGCCACATGGTTAAATCAAGTGGCATCTGGACCTCGCAAGAGTGCCAATTAAGTTGACATCAAGTTATACTGGCGCGAATATCAGAGAGAACACCCCTCATTATCTGTCGAGCGGAGGAGGCGAGGAGAAAAAAGCCAAGATATAATGAGTCGACAATCGCTTGACATCTGGCTGCTAAAAACTGGTTATATTACAGCGCCCTGCTTCATATGTGTGGCTCCCTGCCGCTCCTCACGCGTCTGCCACCCCTGCGTGTGTGTGTGTGTGTGTGTGTGTTTCTTGGGTCATCCACTTTTCCTGCCGGTTTCTCCTTGTACCTTTTTTTTCTGCACGTAACCGCTAGAGGGCGTGCTTTGGGGAACGCACGTGAGGAGGAGGAGCAGCAGGAGGAAGAGGAGGAGGAGCAAGAGGAGGAGGAGGAGGAGGTGTGCGCTGTGCTTAGAAACAGTTGCACGTAGTATAAGATTGGCCGCTGCTGACTTAATGGGACAAAGCGGCGCTCATTTCAGCCCTGAGACATTCACTTCTATGTTTGCCGCACAGTAAAAACTTAACTAACTCTCCCCCTTCCTACTTTCTCTCCCCCCGACCTTCTCTCCCACCTTCCTTGTCTCCCAGCTCTCCTCCTTCCTTCCTTTCTCTCTCCTTTCCTTCCCGTTCTTCTCTCTCCAACCCCCTTCTGTCATCTCTCCTTCACTTCTCTTTTCTTGTCTTTCTTCCTTTCCTTCTCTCTCCAAGATTGTTATCTCTCCTCTTTTCCTATTCTCTTCTCTCTTTCTTTACTACCTTCTCTCTCTTCTCTCTCTCATTCCATATCCTCTTCTCTCCTCATCTTTTCCTCTTTTCTCTATCTTTTCCTTCTTTCTTATTCTCTTCCTCCTTTCCAATATTTTCTACCTATTTTTCTTCTCTAACACTTCTTTCCTCTCCTTTCTTACCTCCCTCCCTTCCTTCTTTCCTACCTTTCTTACCTCCTATCGTAATATCCCCCCTCCCTCCCTTACCCCCCTCTCCCTTCCTCAATTTACCAGATAACCGATCGCATCTTCCGTATCACCAGCAGATATCGGTCACTGAACGGAAGTCGCTCTCTGATTGGCTGGTGATTGGTGACCTGAAGTTAACATCCGCCAATCAGAGACGAGTTTAGTCTTTAGGAAGCGTTCGGTGCCGCTCTCCAGTCACCAATCAGAGCTGTTAGGTGTAATGTACCTGGTGATTATCTACCTGGGAGAGAGAGAGAGAGAGAGAGAGAGAGAGAGAGAGAGAGAGAGAGAGAGAGAGAGAGAGAGAGAGAGAGAGAGAGAGAGAGAGAGAGAGAGAGATGTATCCTCCCACACCTGGTCTCCTCCTTGATCTCTCTCTAATGAGAACAGGTAAGAGAGAGAATTAGTATTTATGTCTCTTTACTGCCGCCAGAGTTGGTTGGGACACACACACACACACACACACACACACACACACACACACACACACACACACACACACACACACACACACACACACACACACACACACACACACACACACACACACACACACACACACACACACACACACACACACACACACACACACACACACACACACACACACACACACACACACACACACACACACACACACACACACACACTCACTCAA
>NC_087188.1:14738734-14748734 GCF_035594125.1 Scylla paramamosain
TTTTGTCTCTTTTTCCCTTCGTTTATCTCATCCATTCCTTTCTTCCTTTTTATCGTTTGTATGTACATTACTATTCTATTTTGTGCTGCTTCCTTCCTTATCTCATTTTTTTCTCCTCTTCCTTCTTTATTTACACTGTTTTGTCTCCTCTTCCAGTTCCCTTATTTTCTTTTCTACCACTTCACTGCTCCTCTTCCTTCTCATCCCTTCTTGTCACCTTTATTCCCCACGTCTCTTTTCCTCCATCCTCCTCCTCCTCCTCCTTCTTCACTTCTCTCTTCTTCTCTTCTTCCTTCACTTCCCTCCTCGTCTCAGTTATCCTCCACCTCCCTTGTCTCCTATTCTCCACTTCTTCTCTTCCTCGTCTCTTCAGTCGCCCCTCCTTGTCTCTCCGCGCCCTCGCTCCCCGGAGTCTACCTGTCGAGTCTCCTTCACAGGTATGAGTGTGTAGTTACTTATTCATGCTGGGATAATAGCTGGTTAGAAGGCGTGTAGTGGAGCCGACACGGAACACCACGACAAACTTGAACACTCATAGATCATTCCCTAGGGTCTCTCTCTCCCTCTCCCTCTCTCTCTCTCCTTCTCTCTCTCTCTCTGTTTGTTTGTCTTTCTTGTTTATAGTTATCTGTTATATTAGGGTGTTTTTTGTTATTTTTGTTTAAGTTATTGTAATCTCTCAGTGGTTGAAGATTATGTTATTTGTTTATGGGAAAGATTCTCTCTCTCTCTCTCTCTCTCTCTCTCTCTCTCTCTCTCTCTCTCTCTCTCTCTCTCTCTCTCTCTCTCTCTCTCTCTCTCCCTCGTAGGCGTGTTGTTTCTCTGGTTTGTGCGCGTCTTCATAAAGAGAGAGAGAGAGAGAGAGAGAGAGAGAGAGAGAGAGAGAGAGAGAGAGAGAGAGAGAGAGAGAGAGAGAGGACGTCGAGTACACTACACACACACACACACACACACACACACACACACACACACACACACACACACACACACACACACACACACACACACACACACACACACACACACACACACACACACACACACACACACACACGTACACACACGCACGCACACTCCATTTTGGTCTTTCCGTCGTCTCTCAACCCCGTGGTCCCGACGAGAAAGAGTGAGGAGGAAGCATGTGTCTCCTTCTTCACTACCCTCCTCCTCCTCCTCCTCCTCCTCCTCCTCCTCCTCCTCCTCCTCCTCCTCCTCCTCCTCCTCCTCCTCCTCCTGCTCCTCCTTTGCCGCACAGCCCGGGGTTCAGAGAGAGAGAGAGAGGGAGTGGTGCGGTCTGGGTCTCGGTCTGGTGGTCTCGGCGTGGCGGGATAGAGACCTATTATACTCCTGCACAGGGTCTGCGTCGGGCCGGGCTCATGCCAGCACACCATACGTCAAAGGTAATAAGGTGGTGTCCGGACTGAAAAATGGCTGCACTCACCAGCCTCTAATTATCTGCCACCAGCACCTAACATGGCGCCTGGACGCGGCTCACGAGGGGCGTAACCCGCGAGGCGAGAGGCGGCGAGGCGGGGCACTGGCAGGCGGGAGGGTCCTCACACCAGGCAATAGAGGGCACACACGGGCATACACGGGCACTTACTGGCACTCCCGCACTGGCCCTCGCGCCCCCTGACCCTGTGGCCGTCCGTGGGAGGCCAGAGGGAGCTGCAGGCGAGGCATGCGAGGCTCAAGGCGAGGTCTGGGTTACGTCCCCTAAGCAGAAGACTTTGATTTACAGAGGTTAGTCCGCCAGCCAGAGGTACCCGGCGCCTGCCCGCCTCACCCAGACATGGCGTGTAAATTACCATGATTGAAGGGCCATTCTTGCACGCCGCGGCGCCCTGTGGCTTGCGCCCCTGTGCCTGCCGCGTCTGATTTATGAAATACATGAATAAGAGATGAAACGGTGCAGTGAGTAGGGGGGAGCGGGCGGGGAGGCGGCAGGGGGTGGCGGAGGGGCGGCTAGGAGTAGGCAGGGGGCCGTTGGCGGGGAGGTGGGAAGAAAGGGTAATAACTGAGGAGTGACGGGGGAACAAGGGAGAGGAGGGAACCATGTCACCTTCACTCTGTTACCTGTTCGTCTCTTGCCTCCCTCCCTTCCTTCCTCCCGCCCTCCCGCCCTCCCTCGCTTCCCTCCTCCCTTCGTTCCTCCTCCCGCTGTCCCTTCCTTCCTCCTCCTCCTCCTGTTGCTGCTACTGGACGGGTGTTCTCTCTCTCTCTCTCTCTCTCTCTCTCTCTCTCTCTCTCTCTCTCTCTCTCTCTCTCTCTCTCTCTCTCTCTCTCTCTCTCTCTCTCTCTCACGAGTGTTGGCTTGTAAGTGATATTTTGCACATTTTTTCATCTCTCTCTCTCTCTCTCTCTCTCTCTCTCTCTCTCTCTCTCTCTCTCTCTCTCTCTCTCTCTCTCTCTCTCTCTCTCTCTCTCTCTCTCTCTCTATCGTTATCTATTTATTTATTTTGGTCTATTCTACCTCCTGGGGTTTATTGTGATGCTTTCTGCCTCCTGCTGTGCTCCTCCTCCTCTTCCTCCTCTTCCTCCTCCTCCTCCTCCTCCTCCTCTTTGTATTCTCTCCTCTTCTCCTCTTACATGTCAGAAGTCTAATTAGTGCAAATATTATTGTTGTTAGAGAGAGAACCTTTCTTAGTGAGATTCCGCCCGACTGTGAACAGCTGCTGCTTCTGTCCACAGCTGCTGTTTTACGTCCTGTGGTGGTGGTGGTGGTGGTGGTGGTGAGTGGTGAGTGGCGGTGGCTGTTCCCGTCTTAGTTCACGTTCATTTCCTGTGTTTTATTATATCGTTTAGTTAGGTTCGTTATGGCCAATTACCGTGGTTGTATTTATGTTTATGCGTGTGGGACTTGACGTGTGTGTGTGTGTGTGTGTGTGTGTGTGTGTGTGTTCCCTGTCATCGCTCACTCCTAACGCACTGTGACAGCCGAACGACAGCGAAAGAAGTCATTGTTTTGCATCAAGGCACTTAATATTATTCCCGGCCCCTCGCTACCTGGACAATAACAACTTCCTTCTTCCTTTTTACTTTGCTCTTTACTCTCCCTCCCTCACTCACTTAATGGGACTTTCAACTTTGATGTTCTCTCCTCCTCCTGCTCCTCCTCCTGCTTCCCCTCCTGCTCCTGCACCTTCCTCGTGTGTGTTACTGAGTGGGTGTTCGCTTCGTGGCTGTTACTGCTCCTTACTAAGTCTTTTTTACCTTGTTTTGGCATATCCCCCCGCTCCCCTTAACCTTAGCCTCAGTCCTCCCCCCTCCCCTCCTCCCCTCCTTCTTCAGCGTCGCCTGCAGATTGTATCATGTCAGGGCGTGTAATAGCTCTTCACTATGCAAATACTACAGCCCAGGGTAAGGTAATGATGGGGGTCCCCTTAGCGAGGTCTTCTTTGCACGTAAGGGGAGGAGAGGGGACAGGGGAAAAAAGGTTGAGACGCAGTGAGGGAGTGAAGGGAGGGAAGGGAAGGGGAGGGAAGGGAAGGGTGAAGGAAGACAGTGGACTGAGGATCATACGTGTTAATTGTTGTGTGTGTGTGTGTGTGTGTGTGTGTGTGTGTGTGTGTGTGTGTGTGTGTGTGTGTGTGTGTGTGTGTGTGTTTTGTTTTTGTCTCTGTGTTGTTTTTGGAGTGATTGTAGTTGTTATTGTCCTTCTTCTTCTTCTTCTTCTTCTTCTTCTTCTTCTTCTTCTTCTTCTTCTTCTTCTTCTTCTTCTTCTTCTTCTTCTTCTTCTTCTTCTTCTTGTCATGGCAGTCCTATACACTTCCATTCAATCGTTCACCATTCCTTTCCTTTCTCCATCACCACCACCACTCTTACCCTCCTCCTCCTCCTCCTCCTCCTCCTCCTCCTCCTCCTCCTCCTCCTCCTCCTCCTCCTGCAGCAGTGGTATCGAAGCCAATCACCAGCGTCCACCATTACCAATTACCTGGGCAGTCAACCAGTCAGCAATCAAAGGAACAGTCGGAGCCTCTTCCCGCCTCCTCCAGCCTCCTCCCGCCCACTCCCGCCCACTCCACCAGGCTCTCTCGCATCCACCCGCCTCGCCCAGACTGGAGTGACTGCAGAAACACCTCCCAAGTGATCCTGTGTGGCGGGTGAGGTCAGGAGTGTCGACTTTCGTTAGTGGGCGAAGCGCGAGTCTCAACGGGGACCTAAGCTGACGGCGGCGGCGGCGGCGGCGGTGGTGGTGGTGGTGGTGGTGGTAAGAGGGGTGGGGGACAGGAAGGAAGTTTGTATCGAGTGAGTGGGATTGAAGAGCTTGAGGTGCGAAGGAGGAGGAGGAGGAGGAGGAGGAGGAGGAGGAGGAAGGGAAAGGAGTTTTGTTTGTCAGGAATGATTTTATAGGTGAAGAAAGGTTGGGATCACACACACACACACACACACACACACACACACACACACACACACACACACACACACACACACACACACACACACACACACACACACACACACACACACACACACACACACACACACACACACACACACACACACACACACACACACACACACACACACACACACACTTCCCCCTCTCCCTCTACATTACCACTCATTTCTCGTACTTCATCCCCAAAATAGAGAGAGAGAGAGAGAGAGAGAGAGAGAGAGAGAGAGAGAGAGAGAGAGAGAGAGAGAGAGAGAGAGAGAGAGAGTCGTTCGTAAATCTTGCATTACCTTCGTTGCTCTGTTCGTGGCCCCGGTGACCCGTAGCAACCCTCGATTCGTAACAATAAGAGAGGCCACAGCACCATCATTGCTCTCTCCCCGTGGCCTGGCTGCTAAGAACGATCGGCCCCATTTATTCACCTGTAAAATATTATGATCCTATTCCTCATTTATTTTTGCGGTCTCTCTCTTTTTCTTGCCTTTCTTACGCTTGTTTCTGTATCTCTATTTTCTCGTTTTCTTTTTCTTTTTTTCTCCTAGTTTCTTTTCTGTGTTCTCTCTCTCTCCAGTGAAGACCAAAAGATATACTCGATAGTTCATTCTTTCGTCACTTTTTTTCAATCCTTCATTCCTACCTCAAGTTTTATTCCTCCTTAGTCATACAACACAACACGTCAACTGTTTCACACACACACACACACAAACACACACACACACATAAACACACATCAAACTACTCTTCATTTCTTCATCCTCTTTGAATCTTGTCCACTTCTAGACTAAGAAAACTACATGAGCTCCCTGGATTTCTTATGTGGATTGACTGGAAGGGAGAAGAGAGAGTGAGTGGCAGTGAGTGAGTGGCGGCGAGTGAGTGGCGGCGCTGGAGTGAATCGAAGAGAGCAAATTGGCTTGGTACTTTATTGCCACCAAGATGATAAGTGTCTTCCTGCTCTTCCCGTGTATCGTGGAGCGGGAGGAGAGGGCGGGACGACTGAAAGGGAGCGGTGTAATGTCTCTTCACGCCGTTCATTTCTGATAATCCCCCCCGCCCGTGACGTGATGATGATGATAGTGGTGATGACGAGACGTGAGATGATAGGATGGGTCGCCGTAGGGGTTCTGTTGGTGGGGGCGTTTGTGGCGTGTTTGCGGTGGCTTTCGGGGTGGTGGTGATGGCAGAGTAGGTGTGTTTGTGGTGGTGGTGGTGATGGTGGGGATGGTGGCGGTGTAGGAAGGTGATGGATGTGTTCGTCTGACGTGGTAATGGTAGTGGTTATGGTGATGGTGATGGTGGTAGTTGTAGTAATAGTAGTAGCAGTTGTTGTTGTAGAACGTAAACCTTACCTAACAATGTGGCGTAGTAGTAGTAGTAGTAGTAGTAGTAGTAGTGGTAGTAGTAGGAGAAATTTAACCTTACCTAACCTAGTAGCACTAATATTAGCCTAACTAACCTAACCTAACCTTACCTTACCTTACCTTACCTTACCTAACCTAACCTTACCTAACCTTACCTAACCTTACCTAACCTAGTAGTAGTAATAGTAGCCTTACTTAACCTAACCTAGCATTAGAAGCAATAATAACAGCAAGCCCAGTGACGGTAACATCAGTAGCAACAGCGACACACGGATCCTAACAGTAATAAAAGGTAAAAGGTGAACAAAAACCCAATTGATTCCCGCTCCTCACCTGCCATCTCACCTGCCAGGCTCTCTCACCTTCTGGCGCACTTGTGGAGCTAGAGATCAGTGGTCGACTTTTTGTTTCTCTCCCTCGCCCGCGGGTCTCGCCTACTTAAAAGTGTAACAAAGTGTGGTATGTCCAAATAGAAACGTAATTAAGCTCCTGTTCAACGCCAGTGTGCTCGTGTCGGGAGAAAATTACCTCTTATATATTTACGAGTTACGACCTTCTGTTCTTCCACTGGGTTGTAAAGAAAGGAAGGGGAAAAACTCACTCGCCATCACTTGAGCGAAGCGTGTAAACATTAAGATTGATACAAATAGACACGCTTGCCATGTTTTCATTTTATCATTCTTACCTGCGGGTTTTTTTTTTATTGATAGGGGGAAAAGGGGAATTAAAACCATCAGTAAGGTAGAGACACAGGAAAAACTTAACTATCACTAGAACTAAACGTGTAAACATTAAGATTGATACAAATAGACACGCTTGCCATGTTTTCATTTTATCATTCTTACCTGCGAGTTTTTTTTTTTTTTTATTGATAGGGGGAAAAGGGGAATTAAAACCATCAGTAAGGTAGAGACACAGGAAAAACTTAACTATCACTAGAACTAAACGAGTAAACATTAAGATTGATACAAATAGACACGCTTGTTGTGTTATATATCATATTCTTACCTACGAGTTTTTTTTATTTTTTTTTTTTATTGATAGGGAGAAAAGGGAATTAAAACCGCCAGTAAGGTAGACACAGGAAAAACTTAATCACTAAACCAGATACGATTGTTGTGTTTTAATTTTATCATTCTTACCTGCTAGTTTTTATTAATAAGATAGAAAAGGGAGTTTAAATAGTAAGAATAGGCACAGAGGCAGGATAAACTTAACTCTCACTAAAATGAAAACGTGTAAATATTAAGACTGATACATTTAAACACGCTTACTTTGATATCATTTCTATTTTTTTTATTTTTTTATTAATATGGGAAGCAAGGAGTTAAATCCATCACAGTCATTAAATTTGGGCCTTTAAAATCACAGTAGAAATGACATGCTTGCTGTTATGTCGTACGTGTTTTAGTTTTTGTATCGATAAGGGAAGAGGAAGAAGTTGAAGCTGCCAGGTAAGAATGAACAGTCACCAAATTGCAGCCATTAAGCTCAGTACAAATAATCTCATCTACTTTATTATTATTTTTATTATTATTATTATTATTATTACATACCCTGAGTCACCTTGAGTTAAAGTTAATATAGACTAAGAAAACTCGTAAATTCTCCTTCAGTGCAATAAAATACTCATCTAATTGCGGACATTAACATCAATACAACTACAGACCAGGTATGTTTTTTGCCCTCACCTGTGTTTTAATTAATAGTCTCAAGGGAAACAGGTAAACTCACCATCAATAAAGCCAGATAGTCTTTTGATAGGAGCCATTAACATCAATAAACGTAGACACACCAGGTATGTTATACTTACCTGCTCTTAATTAATAGGAGGGGAAGGTAACAGGTAACCCTCACCATCAACAAAGCTAAGTACTCGTTTAATCGCAGACTTTAAAATTGATACGGTATCTTTATTTACCTGAACTTTTTAATTAATAGAAGAAGAAAAGATAATTAGCATTTATTATAAGCACCGTTACATTGAACACAAATAATATCATAGTTTTTACAACACCGCCACTCTAATGAACAGGTAAAGACATATAGGTTATTTAGTAAAAGTAAATATTTCCAACCCCATTAATTTCAACAAACCAGGACACTCACTCATCAAAATAACAAACCGTACAAATATACCTGGCAATACCTGTGCTCTAATTAACAGGTACAAATACACAGGTAGGTTGTGATAAGCAAGTATATGTAGTCCAAGATTCAATACCCTTCTCGTGGGGGGCTTTCAAGGTCCAGCAGGGGCGTAGAAATGATTAATTGGCAGGGGGGCGGCAGGGGGGGGCGGCAGGGGGGCAAGGGCGTGGCTGTCAGGTGGGGCTCAGCAGGGTGGTAGAGTAATTTAAGTAGTCATCATTTCATAGGGCCTCAAGATTAATGGTAGGAATTGTAGTAGTAGTAGTGGTAATAATAGTAGCAGTGCCGTATATAGTATTCTTAATTGTAGTAGTGGTAGTAGGAGTTGGTGGGTAGTGGTAGTGGTAGTAGTTAGTAGTAGTAGTAGTAGTAGTAGTGGGCGGGGAAGGTGTCACGGCAGCAGACGGCCAAACAAACAGGTAGACAGACGGCAGGTGAGGACAGGCATTCAGGAGGCTGTTAGCGAGACTGACAGGGAGACATGACAGGGGGACGGGTGGTGTCAGCTTCCCCTGTCAGCCCTCCCTCCCTCTTCCTCCATACAAGGCTCCGGGGAGAGGTTTGAAAGGGAGAGAAGGAGGAGGAGGTGGTGGTGGTGGTTGTATAGGAGGTAGAGAAGGAGGAACATAAATTGAGGAAAGACGAAGAGGAAAAAGAGGAGGTGGATATAGAAGAGGAAGAGGAGAAGAGAGAAGAAGAAGAGTTAAGGACTGTAGGAGGGACATTATCAGAGAGAGAGAGGGAGAGAGAGGATGAGAGAGAGAGGAGAGAGAGAGAGAGAGAGAGGAGAGAGAGAGAGAGAGAGAGAGAGAGGAGAGGAGAGAGAGAGAGAGAGCGAATAATTGAGGCAGAAGAAATGTTGGCGTGCCCTCAGGTGACAGGTGAGTGCGCCGGACGCCAGCCTGCTTAATGGATACCCAGGTGAGGCGTGGAATTTTAGTGTCCAAAGATATTTATTACGTTTAAGTAGATAAATGTAGCGGGCGATCCGTGCGCATTTGTCTATTGAGTGACGCAACACCTTGAGTTTATGGAGGCGCTCGTGTGTTTGTTGTGAAGTAAAGGGTCTCTCTCTCTCTCTCTCTCTCTCTCCTCTCCTCTCTCTCTCTCTCTCTCTCTCTCTCTCTCTCTCTCTCTCTTCTCCTCTCTCTCTCTCTCTCTCTCTCACAGACGTACATTCATTGATTCCCCCATCCCCCTTCCCTTCTTTTCCCCTTTTTTTTTTTTCTCTCTCTCTCTCTCTCTCCCCTTCCCCTTAACTCATCTCCCTACCTCTCCCTCCTCCCTCCCTCTCCCTCCCCTTCAAGCCACAAGTCCCGCCGCCCATCCATTACCACCAGCGGGAAAAACAAACAAATATGAGAGAGTGAGATAGCCGAAGAGTGCGATAGGGTGAATAAGGGCGACTCTCACGCCTAAAACCCTCACTATTCTCGCCCTTATCGACAAGTCCACTGCGAGGTTTTCACTATTCATGGCTAGGATTCCTCTGGTTTTCACTGCAGAAGCTTTGAACAACAGGTGAAGTTTAAAGGGAAGTTCTCGTTTGGGATTCGCTCGCGTGGATGGTTCGGAGCCGCTTCGAGACTATGATTGCTTGTGAGCGCTGCTGTCAGATCCCGCCACGCCCTCCGCTGAGTTATGTCCCTCTGACTGCTGATTATTATTCCTAACATATTGCGGGACTCGGAGCTGCATTCTCAAGCGTTTCGCCGCCACCGTCTTATCTCAGCTACTTTTGAACTGACTTGGCTGTGGTTGAAGTCAGCTTTCGGTGTTGCTTTAAGCATTGCGGTGGTACTCGGGGGGTTTTAATAAGGGTCTGATGAAGGGTACTCGAGTTTTCAGTGTTTGTTTTTAAGATTTCTTGTAGTATCTGTGGGTTTCATAAGGCTCTGATGGGGTTACTTGCATATTTAGGGTCGGTTTTCATGGTTCTAGTAATATTCGTAGTTTTAGCTGACTTGTGAATGTTACTTTGGGGTTTTCAGTGGCGTTTTCATAATTTTAATATTAGTTTAAGAATGAGAACCTTGCCAGCCAACTCTGTCACCTTCGAGGAACTGACTTAGCGGCAAAACAAACCGCT